>NC_090380.1:64120245-64282681 GCF_036365525.1 Heterodontus francisci
GGGGGGAAAAGCGTGGGGGGGGAAAAGCGTGGGGGGGGAAAAGCGTGGGGGGGGAAAAGCGTGGGGGGGAAAAGCGTGGGGGGGAAAAGCGTGGGGGGGGAAAAGCGTGGGGGGGAAAAGCGTGGGGGGGGAAAAGCGTGGGGGGGGAAAAGCGTGGGGGGGGAAAAGCGTGGGGGGGGGAAAAGCGTGGGGGGGAAAAGCGTGGGGGGGGAAAAGCGTGGGGGGGGAAAAGCGTGGGGGGGGAAAAGCGTGGGGGGGGAAAAGCGTGGGGGGGGAAAAGCGTGGGGGGGGAAAAGCGTGGGGGGGGAAAAGCGTGGGGGGGGAAAAGCGTGGGGGGGGAAAAGCGTGGGGGGGGAAAAGCGTGGGGGGGGAAAAGCGTGGGGGGGGAAAAGCGTGGGGGGGGGAAAAGCGTGGGGGGGGGAAAAGCGTGGGGGGGGGAAAAGCGTGGGGGGGGGAAAAGCGTGGGGGGGGGAAAAGCGTGGGGGGGGGAAAAGCGTGGGGGGGGGAAAAGCGTGGGGGGGGGAAAGCGTGGGGGGGGGAAAAGCGTGGGGGGGGGAAAAGCGTGGGGGGGGGAAAAGCGTGGGGGGGGAAAAGCGTGGGGGGGAAAAGCGTGGGGGGGGAAAAGCGTGGGGGGGGAAAAGCGTGGGGGGGAAAAGCGTGGGGGGGGAAAAGCGTGGGGGGGGAAAAGCGTGGGGGGGGAAAGCGTGGGGGGGGAAAGCGTGGGGGGGGAAAGCGTGGGGGGGGAAAGCGTGGGGGGGGAAAGCGTGGGGGGGGAAAGCGTGGGGGGGAAGCGAGGGGGGGAAGCGTGGGGGGGAAGCGTGGGGGGGAAGCGTGGGGGGGAAGCGTGGGGGGGAAGCGTGGGGGAAGCGTGGGGGGGAAGCGGGCAGAGAGCGGGGGGAAGCAGGCAGAATCATAGAGAGATACAGCACTGAAACAGGCCCTTCGGCCCACCGCGTCTGTGCCGACCAACAACCACCCATTTATACTAATCCTACATTAATCCCATATTCCCTAGCACATCCCCACCATTCTCCTATCACCTACCTACACTAGGGGCAATTTACAATAGCCAATTTACCTATCAACCTGCAAGTTTTTGGCTGTGGGAGGAAATCCACGCAGTCACAGGGAGAACTTGCAAACTCCACACAGGCAGTACCCAGAACCGAACCCGGGTCGCTGGAGCTGTGAGGCTGCGGTCAGAGAGCGGGGAGAAGCGGGTAGAGCGCGGCCGAAGACCTTGGCGGCGGCAAGTGTAGGTGCACTCTCCTCCTCCACATCCCTCAACCCCCCCGCCAGCCATTGACTTCCCACTTCCCCTGCCCGCTCTCTCTGGCCACTTGCTTCCCCTGCCCGCTCTCTCTGGCCGCCCGCTCTCTCTGGCCACTCGCTTCCTCTGCCCGCTCTCTCTGGCCACTCGCTTCCCCCGCCTGCTCTCTCTGGCCACTCGCACCCCCCGCCCGCCCACTCCCACCAGCTACTTCCACCCCCGCCTGCTCCCACCCCCCTCCAGCCATTGTGTGCTGCCATGCGATTACGTTGCCAGTGATTATTTGTGCAGCACCATCTTTAGTCCTGGCAGCTGCCTGAACATCGCTGACTGTGATGTTTTAGTGGAACAGGCTGCATATGCGCCTGTGCCAGTACAAGGCCACCTAGTGGTTGTATTGTCAGCAAACGCAGCCTTTTTTGAATTGTGCCACAGAGAAAAGACAGAAGGCAGTGTGCAACTGAAACTGGAAGCCTCTCTCGCTTCCTCCCAAGCCACCGGACCCATGGAAGACACATAAACCTTAAGAGTGAAAAGAATCCTAGATCAGAACAAGTTGAAGGGTGAACTGGGCCCCAACGAATTGCAAGACTTACCGGCAACCAAAGACTCCACATTGAACTTAAAGGACTGTAACTACTAGATATTGCCTCAAACTTTTCCCCTTTATTCCTTCTACTTTTTTCTGTCTCTATCTGCCTGTGTTTATCACATATGCATGGTCGCGTCACATATTTGTAGTCGTTAACCAGATTAGAGTTTAAGATTAATAAACTTCTCCCTTTCTTATTTAAATCTAAGGAAACCTGTTTGATTTCTTTGCCTTACAATTGGAGCAGTGAACAAGGATTCACTAAGGGGGAGCTAAAAACATCGTGTTTTTAAAATTAAGACCTGTTACTATTAAACCAGGCAAAAGCTGAGAGGGAACCCCTAGACCACTTCTCACCTGGTTGTAACAAATTTGGGGGCTAGTGTCCTGTATTTGACCCACAACGGAGACATTGGAAGTGGGAAGCCAAATTGTTCCCAATCAAAAAGAGAAAAGATTTCAATGCAGGTTTTCTTGCCTTTGTGTGTGCTAGAATACTAACTATGTCTATGACTGAATCTCGTAGCTCCCCAAGCCAGGGTGAAGTAGCTTGGGATAAGTTAAAAGCACTGTCTATGGAGGAGTTGAGGAAAATGGCTGAGCAGTGCGGGATCACTGTACGTGGTAAGGCTAGGAGGTCTGAACTCCTATGACTCGTGGCCAACCATTTTTTCCTTGAATCTGAAGAAGCAGAAACAGGGTTAAAAGTAGACTCCGACAGGTTATTGCTAGCAAAGATACAACTGGAATAGAGGAAACTTGAATTTGAGGAAAGAGAAAAAAGAGAAAGAGAGACAGGAGAGAGAGAGAAAGAAAGAGAGAGAAAGAAAGAGTGAGCCTTCCAGAAGGAAGAAAAAAAGAGAGAGAAAGCAAAAGAGGAGAAAGAAAGAGAGCAACAGGAGACAGAAAAAGAACCTTCCAGAAAGAATGCGAAGAGAGAGAGTTGAGACGACTTGAGTTAACTAGGGGGCGACAGAGTAACCCCAATGAAGGCATAACCAATATGGAGGAGCGTAATTCAGGGCTGGGTACAGAATTATTAAAACTTTCCCCACTGATCCCAAAATTCAATGAGGGAGACGTGGAAGCGTTTTTTGTGTCTTTTGAAAAACTGGCAAGGCAGTTAAAGTCGCCAGCTGAGGCTTGGACTCTGCTGTTAGAGGAATTTAGTAGGAAAAGCCCATCAGGTTTATTCCCTGCTGCCAGATGAGAGTTCATCAAATTATGAACTGACCAAAAATGCTATCCTCGGGGTTAGTACCGGATGCCTATTGCCAAATGGTTAGAACCCTCAAGAAGCAAGCTGATCAAACTTATCTGGAGTTTGAGAGAAATAAGCAGCTGGCTTTTGACCAGTGGCTGAGGGCTCTTAAATTACAGCTCAACTATGAAAATCTCAGAGAAGTAATTTTGCTAAAGGAATTTTAAAACTCTCTCCCACTCTCCATAAAGACACATGTAGAAGAACAAAACGCTCATTGAGCCTGGCAGGCAGCAGTTCTGGCTGATGAGTTTGCTCTCATTTATAAGTCAGTTTCCTAGGGGAAAACCTTTTCTAATCACTCCCCAAATCCGAAAAGGACAGAGGGTGGGAAGGTGATGGAAGCCCAAGCAGTCCTGGGAGGGAAGAAAAAGCAGGAGACACAGGGGGCCCTCCTCCAGCCAAAAAGGAAGGTGCTGTAAGCAGGGGTGAGACCCGGAGACCTGTGTTCTTCCATTGTAATAAAGCAGGGCATTTAAGAGCTGATTGCTGGAAACTAAATGGAAAACCAGTAGGGTTAATCAGGGCACACATGCTCAGTGAAGACAGGACCCTGATGGAAAGCACCGCAGAACAAGCTGTAGCTTTAACTGCAGTAAGAGTGAGACCCAGGAAGTCTACCGCTGCAAGTGCAGGAAATTTTTATAGGATTCCTGAAGGTTATCAGGGTTTTGTTTCTGAAGGGAGAGTAACTCCATACCCCTCGAGTGGGGCAAGCAAGCTCTAGTAATCCTCAGGGACACAGGGGCCACTAGATCCCTTTTACTGGGAAAAGGCCCGACCTTTTCCCCAGAGAGGACAGTAAACTCCAGAATGGTGGTGAATGGTACTGGAAGGCAGCGTATGCCTGTACCTTTACACTGGGTGCACCTGGAGTGCAACCTAGTTTTGGGATTGGTGACCATAGGGATTGTCCCTAGTTTGCCTGTGGACGGGGTTGACCTGCTCCTAGGTAACGATCTGGTGGGGATGAAGGTGGTAGCTTCCCCAGTAGGAAAAGAGAGACCGCAGGAGGTCAGAGAGACAGGGCAGTGGCAGGAGACCGGCCACTGCAGTTTCCCTAAATGTGTAATGAGTGAGGCCATGATCAAACCAGCTCCCCCAGAGGAGACTGAATTGGCACTACAGGCAGATGACCATGAAGTCTGGCTGTCTGAGACTTTCTTTGGAAAGTTAGAAGACCCAGGGAATGAGTTAAATGGATCTTCCCTAGATGAGACTCAGCAAGCTGACCCAGTACTGAGAGAGTTAGCTCAGGCTGCTCAGTCTGAAATTGAAGCAGAGGGAGTTCCTCATTGCTGCTATTTAAAGAGTCAGGTACTGATGAGGACACAGAGTTCTCCTCAAAGACATGAGAGCAAAGAGCGGACAGTGGTTCACCAGTTAGTGGTGCCACAGAGGTACTGGAGAGAAATAGTAAGAAAGGCCCATGAGATTACAGTGGCTGCATATGTCGGTATACGAAAAACCAAAGCCCGCATAATACAGCAGCTTAACTGGCTAAAACACCACAAAGTTGTGGTGGTGTAAAGTAGGAGTTGCCACATGTGCCAGGTTGAGGGGAAACCCCAACTTACAATGAAAACTGCAGCCCTAAGTCCTGTATCGGTGTTTGGTGGACCCTCCAGCAGAGGGCTGGTGAACTGTAAAGGACCCCTGCCGAGAACAAAAGGGGACAGGCAGGCACACGCTGGCAAAAGGTTAGAAAAGAAAGGGGAAAAAGGGACCAAGAGGTCAGGTTAAAGGAAGTTCAGGAGGAATCCTGGATGAACACCCTTACTGTCCGGTCAGCCAACCTCGAAATGTTTGAAAAATTAGACCCCACATCCTCCTATGTAAATGCAGACACTAGAAGGACCCCACCAGAGTTGCTAACAGCATTTACTGGAACCTGAAGAGACAAAGAAAGTCCTCAAGAGGGCAGAGAAACCGTGAGGGTGATGCCTCACCTACTCAAAGTGCCGCAGGGGAGTGCTATAGAATCTGGACAAATACCCGCAAGCAGGAGTGTCTCAGAGGACAAAGGGAGGATTTGCAAAGAATCCTCCCCCACAGTTAGGAAAAAAGAGAAACCAGCTATTCCCTGAGGTGAAAAGCCCTTGCATGACTCAACAAAACATTGAAAGAGAGTTCAGAGTGGAACTGCCCACTGCCGCCACCCCTGAGCAGAACTCCAACCTAGGGCTAATTAAACCTAACCCTAGCCCGGCAGACCTCAACAAGATCAAAGACACCTTAGGGAATCATGGAAGTGTGCAAACTGGAAAAGAAACTTCCCCAAAAACCACGTTTATTGGAATGCCAGAAAGGGCCATTTTAAAACAACACTGCTACCAAGAAAAGTCAGGCTGTAACAATTGTTAGGGTTCTGAAGGAATGAGAGAGATACATTTTGTTTTCCTGTCCTTATCTTCTCTCTCATCCCTTTTAATTAAATGCTCTTTTAAAAAAAAAATTGCATTTCATTCCGCTGGGAGTGGAGGTGTCTTGCAGACCTCCACCCGCCAAGAATGAGGCATATTAATTTGGTCATATGAACATTGATTTTTACTGCTGCTGTAGTGAAGAAATGATTTGTTTGAAGATCACCAGACACTGGGCTGGAAGGATATTTGCATACTAAGAGACACTGCTTGTGGAGACAAAGGACTATTCCCTGCTCCAATTAACCCAAATGGATTTTGATCACCAGATTGAAGGTGTAAGGAAGTGCATTCCAGAGACTGGTAAGGTAATACAAACCAGAAACCTCACAGGAGAGACTGTTCCAAGTAAGGAGCTAGTCACGTGACTAACCTGCTGGGCAACCTGGGGTTTTTTGAATTGTGCCACAGAGAGAAGACAGAAGATAGTGTGCAACTGAAGCTGGAATAAGGAAGCCTCTCTCTCTCGCTTTCTCCCAAGCCACCGGACCCACGGAAGACACATATACCTCGAGAGAGAAAAGACTGCTACATCGGAACAAGTTGAAGGGTGAACTGGGCCCCAACGAATTGCAAGACTAACCGACAACCAAAGACTCCACATTGAATTTAAAGGACTGTAACTACTAGATATTGCCTCAAACTTTTCCCCTTTATTCCTTCTACTTTTTCTGTCTCTATCTGCATGCGTGTTAATCGCATAAGCATGCTAGCATGGTCGCATCGCATATTTGTAGTCGTTAACCGGATTAGAGTTTAAGATTAATAAACTTCTCCCTTTCTTGTTTAAATCTAAGGAAACCTGTTTGATTTCTTTGCCTTACAATTGGAACAGTAAACAAGGATTCACTAAGGGGAAGCTAAAAACACGGTGTTATTAAAATTAAAGCCTGTTACAAGTAAACCAGGCAAAGGCTGAGGGAACCCCTAGACCCCTTCTCACCTGGTCGTAACAGATACCTACATATACATAGAAAAGGAGTTTGTTCATGAATTTGCTTATCGCTTGTTAAAGAATTGTAAAGAGAATATTTCTCAGCTTCAAAGAAAGCGAACCAGCTCATGATATAACAGGTACAAGCATAAAGCATTGATCTACCAAATCCAACGGATAGTATTTATACATCGGTAATGTTCTGCAAGACAAACTGCAGATTGATATATTATGTTAACTTTTATCACTAACTCTTACATGGGTTTTTGATCTGTAAACGTTCTGTGGAAATTGTTAAGCAGCATCCAAATTTTAAACAGCAAACTTCAATAAGTCTGTATATACCGCATTTAACATAATAAAGCATCCCAAGGCACTTCATAGGAGTATTATATAAAGCAAAATTTGACACCAAGCCACATAGAGAGATATTAGAGCAGATAACCAAGCGCTTGGTCAAAGAGATGTGTTTTAAGGAAGATCTTAACAAAAGAAAGAGAGGTTAAGAGGTTGAGAGATTTAGGGTGGGAATTCAAAAGCTCAGGGCCATGGCAGCTGAAGGTGCAGCCACCAATAGTGAAGTGATTAAAATCGGGGATGCTCAAGAGGTCAGAATCAGAAGAGCGCAGATATGGGAGGGTAATTGGGATGGAGGAGATTACAAAGATAGGGAGGGATAAGGATGAGAATTTTAAAATTGAGTCGTTGCTTAGCTGGAAGCCAATGTAAGTCATTGAGGTCGTGGTGATAGGTGAACGGGAGTCGGTGCAAGTCAGGAGAGCAGAATTTTGAATGACCTCAAGTTTATGGAAGGTAGAACATGAGGCCTCATGTTCTACCTTCCGTAAACTTGAGGTCTGTGTCACGCTTACGAGAAATGGGACGATTAAAAAACAAGACACAAACTAAAGAGTTATAAAAATTGACTTTGCCTTTTAAAAAATGGACAATGTTGCAAAAGATGGCCGCATGTGTATTTGAACATGGCCACACTGTCTGTTTAGAACAAAGGATGCCTAACTAGGTTGATAGGTGTCAATTACACCCATCCTGAAACCTTGCTGAATTGAATGGGTTCTTCTGAAACAAAGGGGGTATAAACTGGAAACATCATAACTGGATTATTCTCATCCTGAACCCATCAAGACACAATTTTGAACTGAATGGGTTCTTCTGAAACAAAGAAGATGTGAAGCAGCCACATCCTCAGCCATTGTTGATAATGACAGAGAGGGAATTCCACATCTCCCAACAGAGGCAAAGGTGTGAAACCATTTTCGACCTTAAAAGGTTACTCCAAGAAAAGAGAGAGAGAAAGAGAGAGACGCCCAGGAAGAAGCATCACCAAACAGCTTAGGGTTGGGAGAAAATCCAGCAAGCCAGAAGAGAAGCGCTCTGCTGAAAATTCTAAGTTTTTAACTTATGCAGCAGCAATGAAATTGGAAGTGATCCTCTGCCTCCAAACTGAACTTTCAACCAAAAAAAGAGAAATCTGCAAACACCTCAGGCCTGCAACCAATGAGAACTTGACTTCTGTGATAATTCAACAGGTTTACTGTGAACCCCAAAACCCTACCTCACCTGAAAATCACTTACCCCTTTTCCTCTCTATCTGTCTCTTGTGTGCGCGTGCGTTCGAGTGAAAGCATAAGTGGATGCAGTAGCGACAATTTGGGGAAATAGGCGTATTTATCAATTATTAATTGATCTTCTGTTTTCAACCTGCAAGAAAACCGGTCGCCGTCTGACAACTTATTTGACAACTAAATCGAAAAGGGGTTAACCCCTAATAATAACAAAAACACTTTCTGCGGTTAGGTGGGAGAGAAACTACCCACATCCCTCACCACGTGGCCATAACACCTGCCAGAAGCATGTTGGAATAGTCAAGTCTAGAGGCAACAAAGGCATGATTGAGGGTTTTAGCAGATGAGCTGAGGCAGGGGTGCAGTCAGGCGATGTTACGGAGGTGGAAATACATGGTCATGTATAGCTGATGGCATGGATGTGTGGTCAGAAGCTCATCTCAGGGTCAAATATAACACCAAGGTTACAAACTATGTAGACCGAAAGCTCATCTGAAGTGGTCTGAACTATCAGAATGATTTTATAACAGGTCATTTACCAAAACTTCCGTAGATTTGAAAAGTAAAACTTGGAGGAATTATGTGCAGTACCTTCTGTTGTCTCGAAGCTGGTTTTTCCTCTTCAATTTTGGGAGATTGGTTAAGAAGGTAAGAGCGCATGGGATCCCAGGCAATTTGGCAAAGTGGATCCAAAATTGGCTGAGTGGCAGGAGGCAGAGGGTGATGGTCGAGGGTTGTTTTTGCGAGTGGAAGCCTGTGACCAGTGGTGTACCGCAGGGATCGGTGCTGGGACCCTTGCTGTTTGTAGTGTACATTAATGATTTAGACATGAATATAGGAGGTATGATCAGTAAGTTCACAGATGAGACGAAAATTGGTGGTGTCGTAAATAGTGAGGAGGAAAGCCTTAGATTACAGGATGATATGGATGGGCTGGTAAGATGGACAGAGCAGTGGCAAATGGAATTTATTCCTGAGAGGTGTGAGGTGATGCATTTTGGGAGGACTAACAAGGCAAGGGAATATACAATGGCTGGTAGGACCCTAGGAAGTACAGAGGGTTTGAGGGACCTTGGTGTACTTGTCCATAGATCACTGAAGGCAGCAGCACAGGTAGATAAGGTGGTTAGGAAGGCATATGAGATACTTGCCTTTATCAGCCGAGGCACAGAATATAAGAGCAGGGAGGTTATGATGGAGCTGTATAAAACGCTAGTTAGGCCACAGCTGGAGTACTGTGTACAGGTTTGGGCACCACACTATAGGAAGGATGTTACTGCACTGGAGAGGGTGCAGAGGAGATTCACCAGGATGTTGCCTGGGATGGAGCATTTCAGCAATGAAGAGAGACTGAAAAGACTAGAGCTGTTTTCCTTATACAGCAGAGAAGACTGAGGGGGGGACATGATTGAGGTATACATCTTGCAATCGGCAGCTGACCTCCTCTGTGATCTCCATGCAGGCTTGCTTGGTCAGGTGGGAAGATCTCTTCTTGCCATCACTTGGAAGGAGGACGTCCTGCCTTTCCCTTGTCGTCTGGAGGAGAATCTCCAGGGAGGCATCACTGAACAGTGGTGCCACCTAGTGTCTTCTACCTGACATGGTCCATCTTAGCTTCCAGAGAGCTCCTGGCCTTTTGAGGCCTTGGTCAGCAGTACAGCAGCAGAGGTAGTGGGAAGGGCAGCAGTACAGCAGCAGAGGGACTCCAGGTGGAAAGGGGCGGCGGGGGTGGTGGGGGAGACTGTCACCAGTACAGCAGCAGAGGGACTCCAGACAGGGTGGGGAGGCTGTAGTCAGCAGCGCAGCAGTACAGCAGAAGCAAAGGAAAAGTAGCAAAGGCAAATTTTGGCAGCAAAGTCAGTGAGTGAAGCAGCAGTTTAAGCAGGGCTGTCAGCGCTTTAAAAATGGCGTCAGTAATCTGCGTCATCTCTACTGATGACGCCATTGAAGCCTCGACACTCGCACCTGTCACGTAATTGGATGGGCCCTGAGCCTCCAATATGATAATTGGCAGCCCGCCGTGTGATAGCCACACAGGTGGCCAGCGGCAACAGTGCACACTTCCGGGTCCGCCGCCACAACCCACGATGAGTTCACTAAAATCAGCCCAATAGTCCAAGTGTGATCTAACCAATAATAATAAATTTAGCATTACCTCCCCGCTTTTATATTCTATTCATCTAGAAATGAGCCCCAGTATTGATGGCCTTATCAACTTGCAATTTATCTCTCTTTATCCCCAGATCTTTTTTCTTCTCTGCCCCACTTAGTTTATTACTTTTGAAGATATAAGTGGCTCCCTTATTCCTCATACCAAAATGAACCACCTCATACTTTGTTATAAAAGCAACATACTGCAGATGCTGGAAATCTGAAATAAAAACAAGAAATGCTGGAAACACTCAGCAGGTCTGGCAGCATCTGTGGAGAGAGAAGCAGAGTTAACATTTCGGTTCCGAAGAAGGGTCACTGACCCGAAATGTTAACTCTGCTTCTCTCTCCACAGATGCTGCCAGACCTGCTCAGTATTTCCAGCATTTCTTGTTTTTATTTCATACTTTGTTATATTGAACTATATTTTCTAATCATCCACCAGATTTCCCCAATACACTCTTGACCATCCATTACGCTTCTCTGCACCCTGGAGTCACCTTACCATGTTCAACAAATCAGTTGTGTCACCAAGGCCTTTGTCATTTTCCTCTTCCTCTTCAGATTCCTCTTCAGCAGAGTTTTTCTGAGTACCTATGATCTCTTTGACCCTTGAAACTTAAAAAAAAAGTATAAATTTGATTAATATTTACTATCAAGAATGAAGTAAATAAATCAAAGCCAGAACATCTGTATACTCCATGTGTGCACAAATGTAGGAAGGAATACATTTCAAGATATAACTCTGTGGTGTATTGATTATTTTTAAGTAGAATGGAGATGATTTTCTTACTCACATACACTAAAGGCCTGCTCGGGTCTGCAAATGAGACCCAACCCGAGCCCGACAGAACCCATCTGAGCCCGAGCTCGACCAGGCCCGAGTCCTTGCATTTTTTCCCGCGCCCGACCTGACACGACCCGACCTTACCTTCTGTTTTTCACTTTGTTCCTTAACTGCACAAGCTTAAAATAACTGTAACGAAACCACCTTTAAAGTGCAAAAGGTAAATTAACATACCCTTACCCGAGGTGGTGACAGAGTGTGTCCGATCTGGCCCGACCCAACCCCAAATGCCGGACCCGGAAATGTGACCCAATTCGAACCCAACACACGTCGTCGGGTCCTGTCGGGTTCGGGTCAAGTAGCAGGCCTTTAACATGCACTACCAATCCTGCAGCTCTGAAATGAGGCTCATGCCTGTCAAGATACTATAATTTGATGATACAGTACAGATTCAAATCATTTGATTTCACAGACTTGAAGTGATTTATTTTGCTTATAAGCTGCCTTTGTTTCCTGAAAGTTACGTCCCTTAAACTGGGACTTGTCAAACAATTTTCCTTTAATTTTGAACATTATCATAATGCACATGAACCATAGCTTATTGTTCTGAATGTCTTCAATCTCCTTACGTGCTCTTAATTTAACTTGCCGTCTTATCAAACATTTTTTAGGAACGCCTGAGCACATAACACAAAATAATAAGCCTGGGTGAATCAAAGACATGTAAAACGTTCCATGTTAGTTTGTGGTTTGATAGCTCAACCAAATGTGAAAAATTGGCCCAAAACCAATTCAAGATGTCTTTAATTCACCTCAGCTAACTTTTAATGTCTATGTATCGCTGTAATTAACTTCTTAAAATTCTAAATTATTTTTATACCAAAATATCTTATAATACATTAATTACTGAATGTTGTTAATGGGTCAGACCACCACCTACACCTGTAAGGGAGTATAACTGGTTTGAATATGCACTTTAAGACTTTAAAAAAAAATTACGATTATACATCCAGTTCCAGTATGAAACAAAATGTTTCTTTTTAAATATTAAATGCAGACATTAGTGAAATCTGTTTCCATTGATATTGCTATGACATTACACCACTAGATGAACTAAGCAAATGGAACTATGAAATGTGATTCCCAAAATACTTTCAAAGGCCCCATAATTTCATGTAATGAAAATTACTTATTTAGTCACTATAATAGTGGCCCTGACTATGAGTACATTACCTATGTTGGGCGATGGTAATTCTTCATAGATTTGATCATCACTAACTGGCTTTGAGGCAATGAGGTTTTCGTCATCAACTTTCACTCCAGGAATTGTCTGACTACTGATGGGCAGAGAGGAATTAAGGAGACTAGCTCCAATTGGAGGTAGTGTGCGTACCATCTGACCAAACTGATCTGGAGATATTTCCTGAAAACAAAACTACAAGTAAACAAGGTCTTATATATTATAATCAAAATCAGGAATTACAGAGTGGTGTTGTTATAGTAAGTTAGTGAACAATTAATTATTATGATTCAGCTAATTTCTCTCTCTGCCAAACCAAAATTTGGGTAAGCTGCATAATGTAACAGTCAAATCCTTTAGTAGTAAAGCATGGAACTCCTATAACCAGATTCAAAGAATTAAAAAAAACTTTCAGTCTTAATATTTAAATGACCCTCAATGGGTTAGGTTCCACCATTTCAAACGAATAGATGAAATGCCTCACAATAGTGAATATTAATCCTTGGGAGGGAAGTAAGTGTGAGACAAGATTCAGCAGGGCAATATCCTCTACCGTAATGCATTCCTCCTATTGGCCAATATAAACTCATATCCGAAACAGCTGTTATGGTGTCCAGGTGCAGAGGATAGCACAGACCCGTAGCTGTTTTCTTTTATTCTTTCATGAGATGTGGGTGCGTGGCCATCCCTAATTGCCCTTGAGGAGGTTATGGTGAGCCGCCAGTCTGTCTGGTACGGATACTCCCACAGTGCTGTTAGGAAGGGAGTTCCAGGACTTAGACCCAGCAACAGTGAAGGAACGGTGATATAGTTCCAGATTAGCATGCTGTGAGACTTGGAGGGGAACTTGCAGGTGGTGGTGGTGTTGCCATGCATCTGCTACCCTTGTGGTAAAGGTCACGGGTTTGGAAGATGCTGTCAAAGGAGCCTTGGTGAGTTGCTGAGGTGGATCTCGTATATGTTGCACACTGCTGCCACTGGGTGTCAGTGGTGGAGGGAGTGAATGTTTAAGGTTGTGGATGGGGTGCCGATTAAGCGGACTGCTTTGTCCCTGGATGGTGTTGAGCTTCTCGAGTGTTGTTGGAGCCGCACTCATCCAGGCAAGTGGAGAGTATTCCATCACACTCCTGACTTGTGCCTTGTACATGATGGACAGGCTTTGGGGAGTCAGGAGGAGAGTTACTCACTTCAGAATTCCCAGTCACTGACCTGCTCTTGTAGCCACAGTATTTATATGGCTACTCTAGTTCAGTTTCTGGTCAATGGTAACCCCCAGGATGTTGATAGTGGGGGATTCGGCGATGGAAATGCCATTGAATGTCATGGGGAGATGGTTAGATTCTCTCTTGTTGGAGATGACTATTGCCAGACACCAAAATAGTCAGAACATATACAAAGACATAGAAATACTAACAAGGAAATAGGCCATTCGCCCCAACCAGTTTTGCTGTTTATCCTGCAGACAAATAGCCCTAATTACATTTACCCACTGTTCCCATATTCCTTCATCGCCTTTTCCTTCACTCACCTATCCAATATAATCTTGAACGTTAACATAGTTTCTGCCTCAACCACTAATCCCATAAGCTTTACAACTCAGTATAATGAAGGTTCTGTTGATCTCTATTCTAAAATATTACATTATTTCACAAATGGGCTGAAGGGCCCGTTTCTGTGCTGTACAACTATTTAATCTTGTTTCAAAGGCAGTTTGTTTTAGACCTCTCAATCACCAGAAAACAGTCAGCTTCTATCTAATAAAGTGCAAAAGCTTTAATAGCTGAGTTTTTATATTATAGGATAATAAATGCATTTTTTACACATACCCGTTCTCGACGCCTAATACGTGCAGACAATGCTCGACGTAATGTACTAGGTGTAGACGAATCGCCCAGTGTCGTAGAATAAGTATCAGTCAAATAGTTCTCATTTATGTCATCCTCAATCACAACATTTTCTGAATCTTTTTGTCTGGGTGTAGCAAGTACAAGCATGTGACATCCTCCACAGGCAACCTGCAAAAGAAATCAAGAAAAGCAGCAGTAGTACTTAGGT
Source organism: Heterodontus francisci (assembly GCF_036365525.1). NCBI lineage: Eukaryota > Metazoa > Chordata > Chondrichthyes > Heterodontiformes > Heterodontidae > Heterodontus > Heterodontus francisci. Next base: position 64,134,545 of record NC_090380.1, read on the forward strand.
CAGTGGATATATAGAAAACAATTCTATTAAAGTTAAGGGCTACAAATGACATTTACAGTGATCTGATCATCTTGCAGCAGGAAACACAACTTTGTCACTGATTGCCTGGTGAAGAACAGCCTCTGTGCGCATTGCTCCTCTGACAATTCAAGGAACATGTGCCTTGGCCTATATACTTGATCGAAATTCCTACTATTTGGTGTTACTTTATGAGAACCCTTTGATTCTTCTTTTAGATAAGCTAAATAAAGAAGGCACCTATAATCCAAAGGAAGCTTTCAAAAAACTCTTTTGCAAAACCCCTCAGACACAAAAGTCCAGAACAACGACAAATTAATTCAGAGCAACAAGAAAAACAAAATTCCAAATACCATGTTGATAGCAGCATGAACCCCTTAAATGGTTCTGCAGTGAAACGATAACCTTAACAAAGGCCAGCATTTTGTGGTCAGTGACGAAATGATGACACTCGCTGCAATCCTCAAAGAAAGCTGCCCACAAAGATCTAGCACTCTTTATGGCGTGAATAACAGATTTCCCAACATTAATTTAATTCTGCCATCAGCTATAGGGGATCTCTGGCGTCCAGCAACAGTGATGTCATTAAGTAGACTAAACAGCCAATCAACTGGAAGAATTCTCAGACAGCAAACCAGGAAGTAAAAAATACTGATTACAATTCACTTTTTAATCATTTTACAGAGAGCAAAATAAAGATTGGGCCATAAAACATGGGATTAAGGTTGAAGCTGAAATATCAAACTCAAAATTAATAAGGTTTATGGAATTTTTATCAAAATAGAAAAAAATTGACATTCCACAAATATAAAATTAGTTTTTCAGGACCACGCCATTAAAAACCTAGTTACACACCTCATTTAACAAGGAATTACTTTTTCAAGGGTTTTTACAGTGAGACTTGTAACAAAGAAATAGCTCACTTCAATTCAAGTCATTTCCAAGATTTCCATCTGCGAGGACAACAGTGCACCCTGTGGAGGAGCAGGGAATCACTGACAGCAACATCTGGATTTCCATGTTTAACTGCACTTGTGCGTAAGTCAGAAGTTGCTATCAGTTCCACAGAGCATTGATGCGAAAGCTGACAGTTGTCGTCATTACGACCGCATAATCAAGGCCAAAAATCTGTGAATAGCAGGTTATCTTGGAATCACGAATAACTGGTGCAATCTACTCAGTAACATTGCAAAATTGTATTGACATCAAACTGATTCATCTCTTGCTAATTTCAATATACTTTGAAACTTCACTCTATTTTGGACAGGAATGTCCACTGTCCATCCCAAGCCCCACAAAAAAGTAGAAAGGTGCATTACATGGGCAGGGATCAATCAGAACTTATTTACATCCAGTGGCATGCTTTGCTGCACCCACGATGCCCTTTTCAGGTTGTAATGGAAAATTAAATTGACCTTCTAAAGTTAGTCCTACTCAACTCCTGTCTGAAAAAGAAAATATATGACAGCAGGAGGCAACACTGTAAAGCCTACAAGGTGAAGAAAGAAGTACACTATAAGTAACAACATTAACTGCGTTAGTACCAATACATGGTAAGAAAATTAAAAACATATAAAACCAAGAAATGCTGGAAATCCAGCATTTCTGGTTTTTATTTCAGATTTCCAGCATCCGCAGTATTTTGCTTTTAAATAAAAAAACATACTTAAGTCAATAAATTGTTGTATAATATACTTATTTTGTCGCCTCAAATTTATCACACCCCCAACAATAGTTCTGTAACCAAAACTTCACCCCAATGTTACACAGATTAAACGGCACTCCCGATAAACAGTTAAAGCTCGAAAGTACAACATCCTTCACAGTTCATATGAACTTAGCATGGCATTTATTCAAGAAAGGAGGGAGACAGAAAGCAGGAAACTATAGGCCAATTAGCCTAACATCTGTCATAGGAAAAATACTAGAATCCATTTTTAAGGAGATAATAGCAGGACATTTAGAAAATCATAATATAATCAGACAGAGCCAACATGAATCCTACTACATGAATCACAAGAAGTTAGTATGCAGGCACAGCAAATGATTAGGAAGGCAAATAGAATGTTGTTGTTTATTGCAAGGGGAATCGAGTATAAAAGTAGGGAAGTGTTGCTACAACTGTACATGGCCTTAGATAGACATCATCTGGAGGACTGCATACAGTTTTGTTCTCCTTACTTAAGAAAGGATATAATTGCATTAGAAGCAGTTCAGAGAAGGTTATCTCGACTGATTCCTGGGATGAAGGGGTTATCTTATGAGGAAAGGTTGAGCAGGTTGGGCCTATACCCATTAGAGTTTAGAAGATACTGAGGGGATTTGACAGAGTGGATGCTTCCCCTTGTGTGGGAATCTAGAACTAGGGGATGCAGTTTAAAAATTAAGGGTCTCCCACTTAAGACTGAGAGGAGGAGAATTTTTGTTTCCCTGAGGGTTGCTAGTCTGTGGAATTCTCTTCCCCAGAAAGCAATGGAGGTTGGATCATTGAATATATTCAAGGCTGAGTTAGATAGATTTTTGATTGACAAGGGAGTCAAGGGTTATGAAGGGCAGACAGGAAAGTGGAGTTCAGGCCACAATCAGATCAGCCACGATCTTATCAAAATGGGGGAGCAGGCTCAAGGGGCTGAATGGCCTACCCCGCTCCAATTCTTGTGTTCGTGTGGCATTTTACACATTTAAAATGATACTTAACTGAATCCTAGTGACAACATAGAATTTTTTTTTTAAAATACTTACTGATTGGACTGCTAACTTCAAAAATCTAGAGCAAAGAGTCGGTTTGAATTGATTGGTAAAATTCTCTTCTCCAAGTCCCAACTTGCCATGTCGCCCATCTCCAAAGGTATACAAAAGGCCATTACCTACCAATAAGATATAAGCAATGATAAACGATTGACAATTGTAGAAGTCTGCTGCACTATATCTTAGTAAAATGTGTGAACTGACAGCCCAGCTACGTTTTTAGGGCATTCCAGATATTTCACATGTGCTGAGTGCTGATGACCACTCCTAGAAGCCAAATTGGTTTCTTATAAACTCACAATCTGATAATTTAGTATAATATAGCTCAGGATTAACAAAATATTTTTGTTATTCCAAATTAAACTGTGCACAGGAAAAGATATGAGCCCTCTCATCTCCTCTCAGACTTCAGACAACCAAAAAATAATGACCATTAAATCAAGCAAATTAGGTTATATCTACAAATCGGGTTAATCAAAGTCAAACCTGAACTCTTAACAGATCAACACAGCGGATACAAATATAAAACATTTAAATTACAGCTTCTTGACTCACAAAGTAGGAGGTTCTTTGCTAAACCTAACACTGAACCTGATCACAGTCCATAATTTAAAAAAAATGCATGCAAGGTTGAGGATTTACATTGAAAGAGCCTTCAAGTTTTAAATTCCACATTGAAGAAACAAGAACTGGCATAAAGTTGCAAATATACTTTTCTGCCCGGGACAAGGATATCAACTCCTCTTCCTGGGATACCAAAGAGGCATCCACCGCTAAGGTAATAGTTTCTTAAATTCAGGTTTTGTAGATATTTGTCATTCATCAGTCAAAAGAATGGCACCTGGCTGGTTTCAGATTGACAGAGTCTTAATAGATGCTAGGCACAAATCCATTAATTCCTGGTGCCAAAGAGTTTTACCTAATTGATTAAATTCAGTACAAAATAAGCAGCCTGCTTCCACAAAATTTACAGGAAGGCTATCCAGTAACAAGTCTCATTTCTTAAGAGTTACTGTGGCTACATTTTAGACATGGTTAGATGTGGATTCTGTTCACGGTAAACGTACCCGTACAGCCTAACCACAGAGTAATTCTCCAAGCCCTTCTTTATTAAAACACCTGTTAAAAGTGTGGCCAATAGGCTGCTGCTGTAAAGTAAAACCCGTGGCGAATTATACATTACAAATAATGACATAGGTCTCAGGCTAATGGTAAGTGACCTTGGTGAGAAAATGTCACTTTAACTATAATTTAAAACGAAGTTAAAACTGATCCAGTCATATGCATCCAGGAATCAATGTCCAATCCTCAATTCTTTAATTTGCCATTTCCAGTCACTTTATAATTCAGGTTAGGACCCTGACTTTCTAAGAAGTATACACCAACAATAGATTGTTCTAATAAATATATTCCAAATGGAAAGCCATCAGATGTGGCTGACAATAGCAAACAAAATCAGCAGGGAGCATGAGAAATCACCTGAGGAATGAGCAACACCAGAACGCAGCAGGGCAGAATTAGTCAGGAGGCCAATAATAAAAAGGAGCAAAAATCTGCCAGGCATAGCCAATGGGACACAAAGCCCAGAGGTCAAGGTGCATAGTGGTGATAAAGGAAGGGAAAAAGCAACAGGTGCAACTAAGAATAGTCTGCAGAGTAAACAATCAATCAGTGATGAGAGAAAACAAGGCAGAATTTATTTTATCATTTAAATTGACTATATAAAACAAAGGGTATTTTCTTTTTATATGCTAAGACTGAGGAAATATTATTAACTTCAGGTTGCTGTTCACATACAATAAAAAATTAAGATGGTTGCAAGGCCAAGAGACAAAGTTGAAGATTTGTTCCACTCCCTGTCTGGCACACACTTTCTCTCCCCTCCACACACACAGACATTCATTCTTTCTCTCGCTCAGAGCTTGAGTGAAATACACAGGGAGTGCGCACAGACACAACATTTTTAATATATTATAGATAAATATATATAAATGTTGTATCATTTGTGTTTTCAAGTACTGTATTAGTACATGGTGCTGATTTCTGGAAACATTCTACATTTATATTTAAAAGAAACCTCCTTTAGTATCAGCTTGGTTTAGTTGGCAGAACTTTCTTCTCCGAGTCAGAAAGTTGTAGGTTCACGTCTTGCACCTATCGCCATTACAATAACTTTAAATACTGCATCTATATATCAGAGATTTTGGTGAAATCAATAAACCACTATAAAATGTAGTTTATTGACTTCAGTTATATACTTCTGAACATCAACACAAAAATATTACATACCTGTCACTACAGCAGTATGGTTCTCCCCACATGAAATAAACTGTACATTCTTCTTCTTCAACTGTTCTACCACCTTTGGCAATGAAGATTCAAAAATAAATGTACCATGTCCTAATTGGCCAAATTGACCAAAGCCAAATGCATATACATCTTCCTCTGTAGGCAGAGCAAACACAAGATATAGAGTGAAGATGTTCATAAGAGTACAAAAGTTACCAACAAAACGTAAAAGTTGCAAATTTTTCTCTTTATTACCAAACAAATCTTGTGGTCAAGAATCAATGTGCTCATTTGCATAAGATCGAGACAATTTTAGCGTCATTTTTCAAATTAAAATATTGGCAGATAATTTGGAATAGCGCTAAGTTGTTGCTGTCATTTTCAGACCAGAATTTGAAACATTTGTATCTATGAAATGAGATAAAGTGTTTCCAGAAAAATTATGTAAAACAAATGTAGAATTTGACCGGACTTTATTTTTTAAACTGTTGCCCAGTCATCACCATACCAAAATGTTAAAAAGTTTGTTGAAAAATAAGGTTTGCAAATAGAAGAAAATTTGGATCAATAGAAATAACAGGATTAAAACAACGATTCATAACTTCAACCTCGTAAACTCAAGAAGAACCAATTTTCATCAATTCCAATACTTTAACAAATGCATATAGAACAAAAGAGTTGAAAGTGCTTCAGTTTTAGGTGAATCTACTTATTTCTATTTTACGCCTACGTATAGGGAAGCAACTTTTATAGCACTATAATTTAACCTAACATTTATCTGATTGTGATTTTCACATCGATCTTTTGACAAACTGCAAACATACCTGTAAGAGCAATAGTATGACCTCCCCCACAGGAAACTTGGATGACTCTTCCTGAAATACCAGTGACAGGCTGTGGGATCCGGTGATTTATTGGCTGATTGAGTGGTAATCCCAGCTTTCCATTGTCAGATTCTCCAAAGGTGTAGAGTTGTCCATCATCTTTAGAAATCAGATAAAACTGTGTTGTGGTAATCCAGTTACTGATACCCCTACCATGTTAACTTGTGCAACTGCAATCACTGGGTAGTTGATTCAAAATTCCCAAAAATTAGAAACCAATATAGGCAGGTGATTGGAAATGGAACAAATGCTTTAAAATTGCATAAAGAGGACTTCTAAGCTCATCACTGCAGTAGCATTTCTGCAACACGATGAAATCTATAACCACAATTTTTTTTAAAGTTTGGTGCAAAAATGTTACCTATAAAGAAAAATGTCATGTTCTTGTACATTACTTTTGGTTTTTAATACCAGAAACTTAATATTTCCAGATATTTAGATGAAAGGAAAGCTAAACCTCTTTTGAAATTTTAAAGGGTGCCCATTTAAGGAGTGTTAGGGAACACTTAATGAATGGATTTTGTGTGCGTCACTATATAAAGATTCAGCAGATTAAAACTACAAATGGATCAGGGTCAAAGTGATCTTAGAACAGAAAGTAGAAGGGAGAATAGTAATGAGAAAATGGAATCGCTTCAGTATTGTGGTATTCATTATCGTTTAGATTTGTTACTTTGGCAAGTGTACATTCATTTGAATTTTCAGTACATAAATGAATGTATTGATTTGCACCAACATTTACCCCATTTATCATTACATATGATTTGGGTGGGGAAGGCAAAGTCTGGTCCACCTCTATAACATCGTTCGATTCTGCCCCTGCCTTAGCTTATCTGCTGCTGAGACCCTCATATATGTCTTTATTACCTCTAGACTTGACAACTCCAATGTATACCTGGCCAGGCTTCCAAGTTATACCCTATGCAAACTTGGTCATCCATAACTTTGTTGCCCGTGTCTGAACTTGCACCAAATCCTGTTCACCAATCACCCCTCTGCTCGCTGATCTACATGGTCTCTGGGTCAAACAACACATTGATTTTAAAATTCTCATCCTTGTTTTCAAAGCCCTCCATGGCCTTGCCCTCCCTATCTCTTTAATCTTCCCCAGCCCCACAACCTTCCGAGATTCCTGCGCTCCTTTAAATCTGGCCTCTTGAACATCTCTGATTTTAATTGCTATACCATTGACCTTCAGCTGCCTGGACCCTAAGCTCCAGAATTGCCTCCCTAAAGCTTTCTGCCTGTCTCTCCTGGGATGAAGAGGTTGTCTTATGAGGAAAAGTTGAGCAGGTTGGGCCTATACTCATTGGAGTTAAGAAGAATGAGAGGTGATCTTATTGAAACATACAAGATTCTGAGGGGGCTTGACAGGGTAGATGCTGAGGGAATGTTTCCCCTCATGAGGGAATCTAGAATTAGGGGGCACAGTTTCAAAATAAGAGGTCTCCCATTTAAGACCAAGATGAGGAGGAATTTCTTCTTTCAGAGTGTCATTAATCTTTGGAATTCTCTTCCCCAGAGAGCAGTGGAGGCTGGGTCATTGAATATACTCAAGGCTGAGTTAGACAGATTTTTGATCTACAAGGCAGTCAAGGGTTATGGGGGCTGACAGGAAAGAAGCCTTAAGGCCACAGTCAGATCTGTGTTACGACCAGGTGAGGCAGGGGCCTTTTCCTGGTTTGGCCATTTGGGGCAGCACAGTGGCGCAGTGGTTAGCACCGCAGCCTCACAGCTCCAGCAACCCGGGTTCAGTTCTGGGTACTGCCTGTGCGGAGTTTGCAAGTTCTCCCTGTGATCGCGTGGGTTTCCGCCGGGTGCTCCGGTTTCCTCCCACAGCCAAAGACTTGCAGGTTAATAGGTAAACTGGCCATTATAACTAGCCCCTAGTGTAGGTAGGTGGTAGGAGATTGGTGGGGATGTGGTAGGGAATATGGGATTAATGTAGGATTAGTATAAATGGGTGGTTTTTGGTCGGCATAGACTCGGTGGGCTGAAGGCCCTGTTTCAATGCTGTATCGCTCTATGACTCTAACTTTCAAAACACCATGTTTTAGCTTCCCCTTTCGTGGATCCCTGGAACTTTGCGTGAGAGAGAGGGAGTGCTGTCTTCTTGAAGTTCAATTGCAGTCTCTTCCCAAAACTGTTCTGTGAGCACTAGTCAATTAACTCCAGGTTGGTGAGCAGGTTAGTCATGTGACTAGCCTTTTGCTTGAGACAGCTTCGCCTGCAAGCTTTATGGATTCCTCAGCTTACCAGACACTCTGTAGGGGGCTGGAATGTTGGCCCTTACACATTTAATGACTCTCAATGTCTTTTGATCACCATTATTGACAAAACCCATCTGGCTAATTGGATCAGGGAATACTCCCATTGTCTCTCCATGCCACTGTCCTTTAGAATGCAAATGTGCAGGCATATTTTCAGCCACTGCTCTGTGGTCTTTTTAGCGAGTTTGTTCAATGTCCAGTAACAGTTCAAAAATAGTGCTGCATATGATGAAATTAATATGTCTCATTCTGGCAGGTGTGATTTCCATCACATCTGCCATGATCTTATTGAATGGCGGAGCAGGCTCGAGGGGCTGAATGGCCTACTCCCGCTCCTATTTCTTATGTTCTTATGAATCTGAATTCCATGAAACACAGCACACATTATGAAATCTGAACAGGTTAGATGTCGCAGGTGATAATGGAAAAGCTTCAGAACATACATTGCAGCAAGTGTATTTTAATGTACTTCGTTGCAATAAAGCACCATTGTCAAATGGACTGGAAGATCTTTATATTTGACAATGTCCAAAGGTCTTAAATCTAGCATGTCATGAAATACCTTTCAAAGGGATCACACTTGAAAGTGTGGTCTCAGACATGTCACAGCTCAGGGCAACACATCTTCAAGCATAATCTATCTGCTAAATCAGCTCAAATAACCATTCCATTAACGAATCACCTATGCTCCTCCACGCAGGCCGAGCCTTTTGTCTGGAATTTTCACTTGGATATGGGCAATGAAAATTTCCAGCTGTTGTGGACAAATTTTGTGCATATGACAGAGATACTTTACAGGCCTTTTTGTTCACCTTGTTCCTGTTGAACTACAATACCCAAAGTATGCTTTGATAACCATATACAGAATTTATTTTTTAAAAACTGTGCAACATGAGATAAAAATCATTTTTTCAGCATTCTATGCAGTTTAAGACACTAATTAATTTCTGAAATAACTGGGATTGTTTAGTTTGATAACTCTTTGGTGTTGCTAACCAGATTAACGTTTGCACCAAGATTAGCTGAGATGTTTTCAGGTATTTTGATACTGGCTTTGAACACTGAAGGCAAAGAAGCCAAGTCCAGACCATGACAAATGGCCACCTGTTCAGAGTAGTGGTCACTGGAACCTTGATCACGGGGAAAATCTTCGATGTTGCACTGCGGACAACAACAGTTTCAGCTTGGATACAGATCCATAAGGAGCAGAAATAATATCATTTACAATTGTGGGAATAATTGACTAACAAGGTAAGTGCTTTGAGGAGGAATATGGATAAAACAAATAAAAGTACTTGTATTTTAAGCAAGTTCTGCAAATATTTTATCATGTAAAAACTGAGATTGAGGAGATTTATAGAGGGAAGAATAAAGTTACTTCCATCTTAAACAAGTTTTAAAAAGTGGTGGATAAATAATATGAAAAGTATATCTGTGAGGCCTACATGTTTTAATATTCATAAGCTAGGTTAATATTTTTGACTCCCATCATCCATGTGATATTCTAGTTCAGTAAATTTGTTGTGTTACTGTGATTGGAAAATTGCTGTTAAGTTTGAGCCACAGTGGGACATGAAAATCAATCCAGCAGCCAGGCATCCTGCAAGCAATGCAAGAAGAGGTTAACTGGCATTTAAAAGGATTTGATGATTATGTCACATGCATGGGAAAAGCAGTGATGGAAATACAAAAAATAAACTGTCGCGTTAAAAAAAGAACTTAAAAGACTGGTACTCTTGCTTTCGGCAAAATGGCGGACAAAGTCACATGACATAAACCTTCTCCTGACTTTCCTGTCTGCTGGAACTAAAACTCATTAACCCCATCTGCATTGAATTTATAGACAGCTCATCAAACATGGATGTGAGCTATGCACAAAACTGAGCTAAAACAAAGGCACTCAAAGATGCCTGGTCTCCATCAACAATCGCTACAATAAAGTGTGAAAATACCTCATCTTATCAAAATAGAATGCCATCAGAGCTATTGTATAGCTCTCAGGAACTGAAACCAAAAGTCACATGGGCGAGACTAACACTTAATGAGTTTTTCCTTTAAATGTAACCTTTTTTTTTTCTCAAGAGAACATCAGGACATCGCATTATCAGGACATCAGCCAAAAATCTCCAATCACAGAGAGAACATCGAAAATCATCTTTAATTCCAGCACAAGGCTGAGAAAGAGAGATCAATTCCAGCTAAGACAGTTGAACCTTGCTGAGATCAATTTGCAACCAACTGCAACAGAGAAAAAAAGAGTGTGACTTTTAAACAACTCCTCTGCCTGTGAATATTGAACTAAGTAGTACCAGCACCATCTTTCAAGCTGAAGTGTTGACTGCCAGAAGACTTCAACATCCCAGCAAATGCAAGACAACCAGCAAATAGGCCTGCAACTTTAAAAACTTACCTTCCAAGTGGATCCCACAGGTTTTTTTCTGAAAACAGCAGACTTTTACACCCTGAGCTCCTAATGCCTCTTACCCTTTACCTTCTATCTATCTATTCTGAGTGTGCATGTGAAAGCGAATGTGTGCGTGGGTGGCGTTGCAATTATTTCGGGTGATTATTGTTCAATAAATATTTAATCTTCCGTTTCAAGCTGATAAGAAAACCTGTCGCTGTCCGTTTGTCTGGCAAACAAAGCACAGGGGCTGAAACACTAGTTTAACAAAAACACTATCTGCAGTCAGTTGGGAGGTGACAAGTGGAAACCAGCCACCCCATTCCCCACCTGCCCGCAACACTGAGAAAATAAATCTTGATATTTTCTCCCACCACCTAGGGATTCCTTCTTGTCCTATCGGAGGGCCATTTGGAATATATTTTCCACCCCTCTTCAGGAAATGCATCCTTCTTTGCCAAAGTAGACAAGTAATCTATTCTCAAATCTCTGCTGACACCACTCTAGAGCTGACCATATCTGTGATTTTCCATCATCTGGGGAAGATTATCTATTTAGTAACTCACAAATGGCCCAACATAATGTTTCATAATTTCACTAAGCTCACGTGACCTGTTGCTGGCTCATTACAGATCACCATAAATTCACCAGACTACAGCAGTGTTGTCCAACAGACGGCCTGCGGGCCACAATCTGGCCCGTGGATGTAAACTGTCCCCAGGTTGTTCCTCATCCTCACTAGGAGAGCGGGGCGGGGGGGAAGGGGGACAAAGAGAGCGAGGATATACCGGGGGAAACAACACAGAGAGGGGGGCACAGGGCGAGAGAGAGATAATGGGAGAGAGGGAGATCAAGATCACGCCCGACAAAATGACATCTCTCTGGAATATTCCACATTGCTACATAGAAACATAGAATATAAGAGTAGGAGGAGGCCATTTGGCCCTTCGAGCCTGCTCCGCCATTCATTATGATCATGGCTGATCATCCAACTCAGTAACCTGTTCCCGCTTTTGCCCCAAATCCTTTGATCCCTTTAAACCCAAGAGCTATATCTAACTCCTTCTTGAAAACATACAATGTTTTGGCCTCAACTACTTTCTGTGGTAGCGAATTCCACAGGTTCACCACTCTTTGGGTGAAGAAATTTCTCCTCATCTCAGTCCTCACTGGTTTACCCTGTATCCTTAGACTATGACCCCTGCTTCTGGACTCCCCCACCATCAGGAACATTAGATTCATAGAGTCATAAAGAGATAGAGCACCAAAACAGGCCCGAGTCTGCGCCGACCAACAGCCACCTATTTATACCAATCCTACATTAATCCCATTTTCCATCTCACATCCCCACCTTCCCTCAATTCTCCTACCACCTACCTACACTAGGGGCAATTTTTTTTTTTTTTTACAATGGCCAATTTACCCATCAACCCGCAAGTCTTTGGCATGTGGGAGGAAACCGGAGCATCCGGAGGAAACCCAGACAGACACAGGGAGAACTTGCAAACTCCGCACAGGCAGAACCGAACCTGGGTCACTGGAGCCGTGAGGCTGCAGCGCTAACCACTGCGCCGCCCATTCTTCCTGCATCTACCCTGTCAAGTCCTGTTAGTATTTTATAGGTTTCTATGAGATCCCCCTCTCATTTTTCTGAACTCCTGCGAATATAATCCTAACCGACTCAATCTCTCCTCATACGTCAGTCTCACCATCCCAGGAATCAGTCTGGTAAACTTTCGCTGCACTCCCTCGATAGCAAGAACATCCTTCCTCAGATAAGGAGACCAAAACTGCACACAATATTCCAGGTGTGGCCTCATCAAGGCCCTGTATAATTGCAGCAAGACATCCCTGCTCCTATATTCGAATCCTCTCGCTACGAAGGCCAACATACCATTTGCCTTTTTTACTGCCTGTTGCACCTGCATGCTTACCTTCAGCAACTGGAGTATGAGAACACCCAGGTCTCTGACATCTGTGGTGGGCAAGTTGCTGGAGTCTATAATCAAGGATAGGGTGACTGAACACCTAGAAAAATTTCAGTTAATCAGGGACAGCCAGCATGGATTCATGACAGGAAGGTCGGTCATGCCTGACAAATCTCATTGAATTTTTTGAAGAGGTGACTAAGGTAGTGGACAGGGGAGTGTCTATGGATGTTATTTATATGGACTTCCAAAAGGCATTTGATAAAGTCCCACATAAGAGACTGTTAACTAAGGTAGAAGCCCATGCTGTTGAGGGCAAATTAATTGACATGGTTCGAAAGTTGGCTGAGTGGTAGGCGACAGAGAGTGGGGATAATGGGTAAGTAAGATAATGGGGCGGCACAGTGGCGCAGTGGTTAGCACCGCAGCCTCACAGCTCCAGCGACCCGGGTTCAATTCTGGGTACTGCCTGTGTGGAGTTTGCAAGTTCTCCCTGTGTCTGCGTGGGTTTCCTCCGGGTGCTCCGGTTTCCTCCCACATGCCAAAAACTTGCAGGTTGATAGGTAAATTGGCCATTAAAAAAATTGCCCCTAATATATGTAGGTGGTAGGGAAATATAGGGACAGGTGGGGATTGTGGTAGGAATATGGAATTAGTGTAGGATTAGTATGGATGGGTGGTTGATGGTCGGCACAGACTCGGTGGGCCGAAGGGCCTGTTTCAGTGCTGTATCACTAAACTAAACTACTCCGACTGGCAGGATATGACTAGTGGTATCCCGCAGGGATCTGTGTTGGGGCTTCAATTATTCACAGTATTCATTAACGACTTGGATCATGGCATAGTAAGTCATATATCCAAATTTGCTGATGATACAAAGTTAGGCGGCATTGTAGACAGTCTAAAATTGCAAAGAGATGTTGACAGACTAGGTGAGTGGGCAAAACTGTGGCAGATGCATTTCAATGCGGGCAAGTGTGAGGTTATCCATTTTAGACCAAAAAAGCATAGAGCGGGGTACTTTCTAAATAGGAAGAGGTTAAGTACAGTGGATGTCTAAAGAGACTTGGGGGTTCAGGTGCATAGATCTTTAAAATGCCACGAGCAAGTGCAGAAAATAATCAAAAAGGCTAATGGAATGCCAGCCTTTATATCTAGAGGATTGGAGTATAAAGACACAGAGGTTATTGCTGCAGCTGTACAAAACCCTGGTTAGACCCCACAGTACTGTGAGCAGTTCTGGGCACCACACCTTAGGAAGGATATATTGGCCTTGGAGGGAGTGCAACGTAGGTTTACAAGAATGATACCTGGACTACAGGGGTTAAGTTACGAGGAGAGATTACACAAATTAGGCCTGTTTTTGCTAGAATTTAGAAGGTTAAGGGGTGATCTGATTGAAGTCTTCAAGATATTAACAGGAAAAGACATGCTAGATAAAGATAACCTATTTCCACTGGTTGGAGATTCTAAAACTAGGGGGCATAGTCTAAAAATTAGGACCAGACAGTTCAGGAGAGATGTTAGGAAGCAATTCTTAACGCAAAGGGTGGTAGAGGTTTGGAACTCTCTCCCACAAACAACAGTTGAAGCTAGAACAGTTGTTAATTTTAAATCTGAGATGGATAGATTTTTGTTAAGCAAAGATATTAAGGGATATAAGCCAAAGGCAAGTATATGGAGTTAGGCCGCAGATCAGCCATGATCTCATTGAATGGCACGACAGGCCCGAGGGGTTGAATGGCCTACTTCTGTTCCTACCTTCCTATGTCTCGTTTCATATTCCCCCCTCTCAGTTTATAACCGTTCAGATAATAATCTGTCTTCCTGTTTTAGCTACCAAAGTGGATAACCTCGCATTTATCCACATTATACTGCATCTGCCATGCATTAGCTCAACTTGTCCAAATCACCCTGAAGCCTCTCTGCATCCTCCTCACAACTCACCCTCCCACCCAGTTTTGTGTCATCTGCAAATTTGGAGATATTACATTTAGTTCCCTCATCTAAATCATTAATATATATTGTGAATAGCTGGGGTCCTAGCACCGATCCCTGCGGTACCCCACTAGTCACTGCCTGCCATTTGGAAAAAGACCCATTTATCCCTACTCTTTGTTTCCTATCTGCAAACCAATTTTCTATCCATCGCAATACACTACCCCCAATCCCATGCACTTTAATTTTACACGCTAATCTCTTATGTGGGACAACATTACATCAAGTGTGTGGGCCAACACTGACTTCTTGTGCAAGCAAAAATTGCAAGGTATGTAAATAAATCAGTGTCCAACATAATGAAGAGTAAGTATGTCAATAAATTAGTCTTCTCATTTAAAACTTGTTCACAAAAATACACATTTGTTGTTTTGATTGATAGCAAGATAAATTTTTAATGCCTTTATCATTCCGAACTTTTCTCACTGGCCCCCTATTTAAGATGAAGATTTTAATGTGGCCCCCCCACTCGTATAGGTTGTACAACCCTGATCTACAGAAAGGCAGTTTCAGGTACATTTCATTCTGCACTGATCGAATTGAGGTATTTAAGATGATTAAAGGATTTGAGGGTAGATACGGTATTTACTTCCTCTGGTGGGGGAGTCCTGAACAAGGGGGCGCAACCTTAAATTAGAGCTCGCTCAGGAGCGATGTTAGAAAGCAGTTACACAAAGGGTAGTGGAAATCTGGAACTCTGATCCAACAAAAAGCTGTTGAGGCTTGGTCAATTGAAAATTTCACAAACAGTTTGATAATTTTTTGTTAAGCAAGAGTATTAAATGGAATCAAGATGGATAAATGGAGTTCAGATGCAGATCAGCCATGATCCAACTCAGTGATGGAACAGGCTTGAGGGGCTGAATGGCTTACTCCTGCTCCTATGTTCTTGCTTGGATTCGGCTAGCAAACAAGATAATTAGCTTAAATCCCTAAATTTGCCGTCAATAATACCTGTTACAAAGGCAGAATGATAATATCCACAGGAAACCCGGCAGATCCGTTTTCCAACATCTACTTGATGTGGCACACTGGCATTGTTTTCAGTATCAAGGCCTATTTGTCCCTCAGAATTGTCACCCCACATAAAGAGCTTCCCATCCTCTGAAGAAAAAGTTGAATAAAACAAGTAAATAAACTAGAAACAAAGAGAAAACTACAGCTTGCAGAAAGTTATTCAACTTTAAAATAGTATTCAGAATAAAAATATGCGTACTTTTGGCAGCAACACACATTGAATATAAAAGCAAAATACTGTAGATGCTGGAAATCGGATAAAAACAAGAAATGCTGGAAATACTCAGCAGGTCTGGCAGCGTCTGTGGAGAGAGAGGCAGAGTTAACATTTCAGGTCAGTGACCCTTCAACAGAACTGCTTGGATACACACACAGAACACATTGAATATAATTTGACATTTGTTCTTTCTCCAGGAAGTCACAGTAATAAGTAAACAATTATTGCAGTAAACAGATTACTTTGCAGTTAAGATTAGATTATTTAGACTCATCAGTAACTGGAAGTTTACAGTCAAATGTTTAAGTACATATAGACAGCAATAGTGTTGATCACTTGAAGGGTCACTGACCCGAAACGTTAACTCTGCTTCTCTTTCCACAGATGCTGCCAGACCTGCTGAGTGAATCCAGCATTTCTTGTTTTTGTTGTGTGTTGATCACTTGTTTGGGATTGTGACATGGAGGATTACCCAGCAGGTACCTTCATTCAAACAAAGTTTTGTGCCTGCTATCACAGCTCCTTTGTATTTTATTAAGTTTTTCTCTCTTGAAGGAAGAAACGAGGGCTACAAAACAAAGGGGTGAAAAAAGAATTGATCACAGTGGGATAGGAGAAATTGACCTAGTAAATTTGTGGAACAACATTGGAAGCTACTCATGAAGATAATTAGTGGAATACAAAGGAAGTCAATATTATTAAAAGGCAAATGTGGTATCTTTACAGTGATATAATGATTAGGCATAAGAGTCAAAAGCTAATAGATGCGGAAGTGAGAAAAGTTGTGGCAATAAAAAATAAGGAATGGGAGGATTGTTAATAAAGAACAAAAGGTGACCAAAAAAACAAACAGTGCAAAGAGGAAATGCACAACAAAACTTGTCAATGTCTTTAAGGATAATAGCAAAGATTTTTTTTTAAAGTGCATTAACAAGAGAGTGATAAACTGACAGGCGAGCACATTACAAATAGATTTAATTATAATAGTAGAAGATGAGGACTGAGGACACAACAAAACTGCTCAATTAATATTTTTATTGATCTTCGCAGTGGAAAATGAGGACATGATATCAGACATACAGCTGAGACTAGAGATTAGTGAGTAGGAGGCACCTAGTGTATGCATTAATAGAAATTAGTAAAAATTATACATTAGTATAAACGAAATGTTTTTAAAATGGATAATTTTTTTTTATTAGTTCATGGGATGTGGCTAGGCCAGCATTTATTGCCCATCCCCAATTGCCCTTGAGAAGGTGGTGGTGTGCTGCCTTCTTGAACTGCTGCAGTCCATGAGGGGGAGGTACACCCACAGTACTGTTCTGAATGGAGTTCCAGGATTTTGACCCAGCAACAGTGAAAGAACAGCGATAGAGTTCCAAGTCAGGATAGTGTGTGGCTTGGAGGGGAACTTGCAGATGGTGGTGTTCCCCTGCATCTGCTACCCTTGTCCTTCTAGGTGGTAGAGTTCGCGGGTTTGGAAGGTGCTGTCGAACGAGCCTTGGTGCGTTGCTGTAGTAACTATTTAATAGGATTGAAGCCAGACTAATCTCAAGGTCTAGTTGATAAATAGGGTGGTCTCTAGGACTTTAAACTAGTGACTCGGGGGGAAGGGTAAGGGAAAACGACAGGGAGTATTATAAATAAAAAGGTAAGCAGCAGGCTAACATGTGTGCAGGAGGATTTAAGTTCAAGGCAGACGATGAAAGAAGCAGAAAAGAAGGATAACTCAGGAGTTATTATTAGAGATGTTGGGAATCATGAGGGTAAGAAAGCTGGCATAAAGGCACTTTATCTGAATGCTCGTAGCATTCGTAACAAGGTTGATGAGTTAACGGCACAAATCATCGCGAATAAATATAATTTGGTAGCCATTACGGAGACATGGTTACAGGTTGGTCACGACTGGGAGTTAAATATCCAGGGGTACCAGACTATTCGGAAGGACAGACAGGAAGGTAAGGGAGGTGGTGTAGCTCTGATACTCAAGGACGACATCAGGGCGGTGCTGAGAGATGATATCGGTTCTATGGAGAATGAGGTTGAATCCATTTGGGTGGAAATTAGAAACTCTAAGAAGAAAAAGTCATTGATAGGCGTAGTCTATCGGCCACCAAATAATATCACATTGGGGCGGGCAATAAACAAAGAAATAACTAATGCCTGTAAAAATGGTACGGCAATTATCATGGGGGATTTTAATCTACATGTAGATTGGTCGAACCAGCTCAGTCAGGGTAGCCTTGAGGAGGAATTCGTTGAGTGTATCCGTGATAGTTTTCTTGAACAGTATGTAATGGAACCGACGAGGGAGCAAGCTATCCTAGATCTAGTACTGTGTAATGAGACAGGAATAATTAATGACCTCATGGTTAGGGATCCTCTTGGAAGGAGTGATCACATTATGGTTGAATTTAGAATACAGATGGAGAGTGTGAAGATAAAATCCAATACCAGGGTCCTGTGCCTGAACAAGGGGGACTACAATAGAATGAGGGAGGACTTGGCTAAAGTGGACTGGAAACAAAGATTTTACGGTGGGACAGTTGACGAGCAGTGGAGGACTTTCAAAGCAATTTTTCAAAGTGCTCAGCAAAAGTATATTCCAGTGAAAAGGAAGGACTGGAAGAAAAGGGGTAATCTGCCATGGGTGTCTCAGGAAATAAGGGAGGCTATCAAATTGAAAAAGAAGGCATACAAAGTGGCCAAAAGCAGCATGAAACTAGAAGATTGGGAAAACTTTAAAGGTCAAAGCTACAAAAAGAGCTATAAAGAAAAGTAAGATGGAACATGAGAAAAAACTAGCGCAGAATATAGAGACAGATAGCAAAAGTTTCTATAAATATATAAAACGAAAAAGAGTGGCTAAAGTAAACGTTGGTCCTTTAGAGGATGAGAAGGGGAATTTAGTTATGGGATATGATGAAATGGCCGAGACATTGAACAGGTATTTTGTATCGGTCTTCTCAGTGGAGGACATTAATAACATGCCAGTAATTGACAAAGAGACGAACGTAGGTAAGGACCTGGGAACAATCATTATTACGGAAGAGGTAGTGTTGGGCAAGCTAATGGAGCTAAGGATTGATAAGTCTCCTGGCCCTGATGGAATGCATCCCAGGGTACTAAAAGAGATGGCGGGAGAAATAGAAGGTGCACTGACGGTAATTTTCCAAAATTCGCTGGACTCTGGGGTAGTCCCAGTTGATTGGAAAACAGCAGCTGTGACGCCACTGCTTAAAAAGGGAGGTAGACAAAAGATGGGGAATTATAGACCAATTAGCTTAACCTCTGTAGTGGGGAAGATGCTTGAGTCTATTATCAAGGAAGAAATAGCAGGGCATCTCGATAGAAATTGTCCCGTTGGGCAGACGCAGCATGGGTTCATGAAGGGCAGGTCATGCTTGACAAATCTTTTGGAATTCTATGATGACATTACGAGCAAGGTGGACAATGGGGACCCAGTGGATGTGGTGTACCTAGATTTCCAAAAGGCCTTCGACAAGGTGCCGCACAAGAGGCTGCTGCATAAGGATGCATGGCGTCAGGGGTAAAGTATTAGCATGGATAGAGGATTGGTTGACCAACAGGAAGCAGAGAGTGGGGATAAATGAGTGCTATTCTGGTTGGCAGCCACTAGTTGTGTGCCTCAGGGATCGGTGTTGGGACTGCAATTATTTACAATTTATATAGATGATTTGGAGTTGGGGACCACGTGTAGGATGTCAAAGTTTGCAGATGACACTAAGATGAGTGGCAGAGCAAAGTGCAGATGACTGTGAAACTTTGCAGAGGAACATAGATACATTGAGTGAGCGGGCAAAGGTCTGGCAGATGGAATACAATGTTAATAAATGTGAAGTCATTCATTTCAGTAGGAGTAACAGGAAAAAGGATTATTACTTGAATGGTAAAAAGTTGCAGCATGCTGCTATGCAGAGGGACCTAGGTGTCCTTGTGCATGAATCGCAGAAGGTTGGTCTGCAGGTACAGCAAGTAATTAGGAAGGCAAATGGAATTTTGTCCTTCATTGCTAAAGGGATTGAGTTTAAAAGCAGAGAGGTTATGTTGCAGCTGTATAAGGTACTGGTGAGGCCGCACCTGGAGTACTGTGTGCAGTTTTGGTCTCCTCCTTACTTGAGAAAGGATATACTGGCACTGGAGAGGGTGCAGAGGAGGTTCACTAGGTTGATTCCGGAGTTGAGGGGGTTGGTTTATGAGGAGAGACCGAGTAGATTGGGATTATATTCATTGGAGTTCAGAAGAATGAGGGGGGATCTTATAGAAACATATAAAATCATGAAGGGAATAGATAAGATACAAGTAGAGAGGATGTTTCCACTGGCAGGTGAAGCTAGGACAAGAGGGCATAGCCTCAAGATTAGAGGGAGCAGATTTAGGACTGAATTAAGAAGGAACTTCTTCACCCAGAGGGTTGTTAATCTATGGAATTCCTTGCCCAGTGAAGTAGTTGACGCTTCTTCAGTAAACGTCTTTAAAGCTAAGGTAGATATCTTTTTGAACAATAAAGGAATTAAGGGATACGGTGGGAGCGCGGGTAAGTGGATCTGAGTCCACGAAAAGATCAGCCATGATCTTATTGAATGGCGGAGCAGGCTCGAGGGGCCGGATGGCCTACTCCTGCTCCTAGTTCTCATGATCTTACGATCTTATGATTTCCACCAAGTTTGCAGATGGCACAAAGCTGGGTGAGAGTGTGATCTGTGAGGACAATGCAGAGAAGCTCCAGTGTGATTTGGACAAGTTGAGTGAGTGGGCAAATACATGGCAGATGCAGTATAATGTGGATAAATGTGAGGTTATCCACTTTGGTGGCAAAAACAGAAAGGCAGATTATTATCTGAACGGTGATAAATTGGGAAAAGGGGAGGTGCAGCGAGACCTGGGTGTCCTTGTGCACCAGTCGTTGAAAGTAAGCATGCAGGTGTAGCAGACAGTTAAGAAGGCAAATGGTATGTTGGCCTTCAGAGTGAGAGGATTCGAGTACAGGAGCAAGGATGTCTTGCTGCAATTATACAAGGCCTTGGAGTGACCACATCTGGAGTATTGTGTGCAGTTTTGGTCCCCTTATCTGAGGAAGGATGTTCTTGCTACGGAGGGAGTGCAGCGAAGGTTCACCAGACTGATTCCTGGGATGGCAGGACTGACGTATGAAGAGAGATTGGGTGGATTAGGCTTGTATTCGCTAAAGTTTAGAAGAATGAGAGGGGATCTCATAGAAACCTACAAAATTCTGGACAGACTAAATGCAGGAAGGATGTTCCCAGTGGTGGGGGAGTCCAGGACCAGGAGTCACAGTCTAAGGATAAGGGGCATAGAGTATAAAAATTGGCAAGTCATGTTGCAGCTGTACAGAACCTTAGTTAGGCCACACTTAGAATATTGCGTGCAATTCTGGTCGCCACACTACCAGAAGGACGTGGAGGCTTTGGAGAGGGTACAGAGGAGGTTTACCAGGATGTTGCCTGGTCTGGAGGGCATTAGCTATGAGGAGAGGTCGGAAAAACTCGGATTGTTTTCACTGGAACGATGGAGGTGGAGGGGCGACATGATAGAGGTTTACAAAGTTATGAACGGCATGGACAGAGAAGATAGTCAGAAGCTTTTTCCCAGGGTGGAAGAGTCAGTTACTAGGGGACATAGGTTTAAGGTGCGAGGGGCAAAGTTTAGAGGGGATGCGTGAGGCAAGTTTTTTATGCAGAGGGTGGTGAGTGCTTGGAACTTGCTGCCAGGGGAGGTGGTGGAAGCAGATACGATAGCGACGTTTAAGAGACATCTTGACAAATACATGAATAGGAAGGGAATAGAGGGATATGGGCCCTGGAAGTGCAGAAGGTGTTAGTTGCGGCAGGCATCAAGATCAGCGCAGGCTTGGAGGGCCGTATGGCCTGTTCCTGTGCTGTACTGTTCTTTGTTCTTTGTAAGCCATTTAGGACTGAGATGAGGAGGGATTTCTTCACCCAGAGAGTGGTAAACCTGTGGAATTCTCTACCACAGAAAGCAGTTGAGGCCAAATCATTAAATATATTCAAGAAAGAGTTAGATATAGTTCTTAGGGCTAAAGGGATCAAGGAATACGGGGAGAAAGCGGGAACAGGGTACTGAGTTTGGATGATCAGCCATGATCGTATTGAATGGCGGTGCAGGCTCGAAGGGCCGAATGGCCTATTCCTGCTCCTATTTTTCTATGTTTCTATGTTTCTATATTAATAGAAAGGCTCCATTTTCCAGCATGTACACAACAAAATTAACAAAAACATAAAGTGTTTAATTAATTATATTTAAATTGAGGATGCATTAGTTGCACATTTCCAAAGTTTGCTGGATTCAGGGACAGTATCAGAGATTGAAAGATAGCAAAAATTAATGCATACAGTGAGCATCAGAATTCATCAGGGGCAACATGGCTTTGTAAAAGATAGGTCATAGCTAGCAAACCCAATAGCGTTCTTTTGCATAGTCACTGAGGGAGTGACATAAGCAGAATCAATGAATTGTATACAAGGATTTTCAGAAGTCATTTGATAAGCCTATGCACAGAACATTCCCATATTTTACTAGATTCAACCTTAAGGCAGGGATAGGAAATTAGTTGAAGGTAGAAGCTAAAGAACTGGGATAAAAGGGAAATTCTCAAATTGGAAATGCCAAGTAGTGCCTTCCAGGGTTGAATGTGAGGGCCGTTACATTTTACTCCATATATAAATGGCAGAATTCGGAATAGAGGGGAGCATGAAAAGTGTGTAGATGACTTTTAGCCTGGAGGTGCAGTGCAGAAATAAAAGCAGGAAGTTGCAAAAGGATATAAATTAAGCAAATGGGCAGAACGATGGCAGATGCAGGTTGGGTGTAAATATAGCAGATGGGAATATAGTGTATATCAGAAATTGTTAGGTGGGGGATGAATTTGAAGAGATTTAGGGATGCAGGTGCATAAGCCGTTAAAAGTTGTCTTTCAGTTGCAAAACACAACAAAAAGGCTAAAGGAGATATTTGGCTTTGCCACATGACATATAGACATAAAAAACAATGAAATATTACTGCAATTTCACAGAATGCCTGTCAGATCCGATTGGAGTATTGTGTTCAGTTGCAGAAATCTCACTTAGGAAGGATATAGTGGCCTTTGAAGAAAGTCCAGCAATAATTCACCAAGATGGTACCTGAGTGAAGGGATGAAGCTATGGGACTAGAAAAACTTGGGTAAAATCCCCTGGAGTTGAGGAGGTTTACCTGACTGAGGTGTTTAAAATAGTGAAGGAAATTGAATAGATAGGGAACAACTCATCAAACTATAAGGAGCATCCAGAACAAGGCAATACGTTAAAATTTGAACTAAACTTGTTAAAAGCAAATTCAGAGAATTTGAAATGGATAACTCCAAAAGGCCATCGATGAAAGATCAATTGAAATGTTTGAACGGGTGTTAAGTATTTGTAAAACTAAGGCTATTAACGGATGCGGAGGAAGGCCAGTAAATTGCATAAAATGATCCAGAAGGCTTGATGGGCAAATGCTCTAGTCTCATTCCTGTGGTACAGATCTAAATCTCCAAGGTGTATAGGATGCATAGCACTAACATGGACTATTTTATTTCATGAATTTAATTTTAAAGATGAAGTCCACATGTGCTCTATTTCTTCAGAACCTCTTGGGACCTTTGTCTTTAGTATTTAAACAAATTCAACTCTAGAGTCAAATCACAGGAAAGAAAGCAACCTTTATTTAAAAAGGTAACATCCTTTATTAAATAAAAAAATACTCGTAATAGAAATCTTCAACAGTAATTAAAATCTTCTGAAGTAATAAAAACATTCTAAGGAGCTACAGTTCACACAATGGACCAGAAATCTGTCTCTAAGAACCAGCTGTGGGTCAAGGTCATGTGGTCTCAATAACCATTAACTGAAATGTTGAAATCTTTCAGCTATAATTGTGCTGAACATTTGGTGCTTTCAAGAGACAGATGGTCTCTTCGCACAGCTTGTTTAACACTACTTTCACACCCAAAAAGTTTAGCATGGTGCAAAGCCAAAATCACTTTGCATTGACACTAACTTGAATTGTAAATCAGGCATCAAGATCCAAGTTGACTTTGAAGGGAGGCAGAATGAGACTACCTCCGCCATCGAATCGCACGCAATTTCATTCTGGTATTAGAGCCCAACAACAAAACTGTTTCACATCAAAACTACAACTGAACAGTGAATGCACTCAACATGCATTTTATGGTCCATATGAATGAAAATACCAGACTATGCTGTGGACCTATGTCCACTAGGAGCTGGCTTAAGACCAAGTTTATTTTAATAAAGATCTTTACAGCCAGCACTGAGAGGGGAGACTTTTGTCTCATTAGCCCAAGATGAATTCAAACCCAGGTTTCGGAGGTGAAATGACTGTGATGACTCATTCCACCAAGTTCCCTCTTCAGAGGGTTTTACAATTAAATGAATAAGCCATCAGTAAATAAATGGTAAGATCGATTCCAGTTTTTTAAATAATTGTTGAAACTAAACAAATAGTATCCTTTCATTAAAATAACTAAGTAACGCAAATGTAGCAGCACGGAAACACAGTTGGTTGGCAAGACAAGAAACAAAAGGTTATGATTAATCGATTTTGTTTGGATCGCAACTGAGAGCAGTGTACACCAGGGATCAGTACTGGGTCCACATTATAAGATTCGAATGCGGGAATATGGAGCACACTCTTGAAATCTGTTGATAATACAGAAGTAGGGAGTCTGACAAACAAAGGGAAGAAAATTGAAGAATGGGAGTAAAAACTCAATGAAAAGATGAAGAGGGTGGTGGAACAGAGATTTATGGCTACAAATGCATACATCCTTAAAAACATGATCAATTGCATTCTGCTTTTTTTTTTAAATAAAGACACCGCACACAGGAGTAGAGGTTGTGCTGAAGTTGTACAGGGCAATGGTAAGACCGCAGATAGAATACAGTATACAATGCTGCCCTCCCCCAAATTTGAACAAAAGTGAATGAAAACCATAGAGCACATCCAGCATAGACTCACCAAGGTGATGCCAGGGATGAAGAATTACAGTTATTAAAGAAGAGACTTGTGATAGTGGGACAAGCAGAGAAACTAAGATTTAATAAAGCTGTTTTTAAACCAAGAAGGTTTTTATTAGCCTGAATAAGTTAATATTTTTCATCTAGTTCAGTAGTCAGTGATAAGTGACCATCAATTTAAATTGTCTCAGAGATTGAGGAGAGGGGTTTGCGGAAATGCTGTTAGAGCATGAATTGCTTTGCCACAGGGAGTGGTTAAGGCCAAAACAATTGCATCTTCTAAGGCAAGAGGAAACTAATATTTGATGGAGAGAAAGACATGGGGCTGTGAGATAAAGCAAGACATTAGCAGCAATGTTGGAATTCTAAACAGAAAAGGCTGGAAAAAGCTCAGCCAGGTAAGGCAGCATCTGTGGAGAGAGAAAGTTAGTTTCAGGTCGATTTCAGCAGAACTTGATATAGTTTTGTATTGTTCTAGCAAAGATCCAGCACAGACACTTGTGTTCTGTAAGGGTATATAGTTTTATGAATTATCTTGAAAGAGCACAGTATTCTTTGAGGGTGAGGAAAAAGATGTACATGATCTTGAGCTTCATTTCAGATTTGCAAATTATAAAATGCTACTGGCTGCAGAATGGACACTTTCAGATATAAAGGACATGACAAAGATCAAATAATAAACGGCTTTAACATATTGTTTGCCTTTGCTCCATGACCTTTTGGTCAGCTATGTGGCCTTGTCCAATCTGCACCTTCTCCTTTGTTATCTCTTGCCCCACCCCCACCTCACTTGCTTATAACCTGTGACATTTTTAATATTTGTCAGTTCCGGAGAAGGGTCACTGACCCGAAACGTTAACTCTGCTTCTCTTTCCACAGATGCTGCCAGACCTGCTGAGTGGTTCCAGCATTTCTTGTTTTTATTTCAGATTTCCAGCATCCGCAGTATTTTGCTTTTATAATAAACGGCATAATGGGAGTATTATAAAGACATACACACATACCACAACAAGAAGTCTGTCCTGTCCATAAGTCAAATGGTTAATAATGCACACTGAGCCTCAATACCGTTGCAAAATCTCTCACCAGTTAAAGCTGCTGAAATATTTGATCCAGCGGCCAGGTACTTGATCTTTTGTTTATTTGTGAAAAACTCGACACACTGAAATGCTGTTCTTTCTTCAGTATCTCCCAGGCCCAACTGCCCTTCACTATTGTCACCAGTAGCATAAATGTTTCCTTTTTCTGTAACAGAAAGATTGGTCATTTAAGAATATGCACAATCCTTATCTATGATTTCTTTTTAAGTCTTTATGATAAACTATGGCTGAAACATGGGAAGAAAAATCCAACCAACAAAGGAGTGGAATTGAGGAAACAAAAAGCAAAACAAAGTTCTGAAAAAAAAACACACAACTGGACTTTTATTCATTTATCCAAGTATTGTAAAAGCCATCCTTCACAAAGCATTAGCTGTTCCACCTCTTCCAAATATTATTTTAAAATTGAACTGCACAACATAAATTGAACATTTTAGCCTGGCCAGACAAGCCTGTTAAGACCACGTGTATTCTGCAGTACAAAAGAGGTAAGCTAAGGGGCCTAAATGAACCGGGGTACACAGATGTAATTCAGTCTCCATTTTAAACGCAGCTGAGTGTAATCAACGGATGACAGGTTTAAATTGGTAGCTCCAATTATAAATGAGGATACAGCAATTTAAACGGAAAACATTGACAGTAAATGCATGCAGATGCAAGATTTTAATACACTACATCGGCAAAACACATTAGAAATGTGGGCATAGATATTATAATGGAAAAAGAAAACACACAAAGTTAAATAAAAACATGACAGGAGGAAGTCAAATAATGTAAACAGAAAGTATGGGCAGAAAGATTTTTAATAGCATGTTTATCGATCTCCCATAGCACTGGACACAGGATAGCTCCAGTAGGAAATAACAGAAAAAAAGATTTTAACATGAAAGGTCAGGATGAAAAAAAAATTCATTGAAACAGATGGTAGTACCAGTAAAACGCAGCCATGAAGAAAATATTGATTTTGAACAAGTAATGCCAAAAGAAAAAACACTTTTTAAAGCAGTGAGAATACTGTATCAGTGCAGTGCGAGGAGCCAGCAGTTGGTAAAATCACAGGAATATACTTGAACGGGAAACAAACCATAACTTGAATTAATTAACACCTTTAGCATAAAAAAAAGTGCCAGTTGGACAGATTGGATGGGAACCAGAAAATAAATTTTATTTTAAATGACACATTCATTGTTTCAAGAAAGAGCAACAGGGACATAAGTGAGGGCAGCCAATAGAAATAGAAAGCAGCATATGTAGACTTTCGCATCCTAAAATGGTGGGTGAGCAGTTTGAAGGAAAACACAGTGGGGAGGCTATACAGGAACCAGAAGTTGAAAAGTCCTGCCGCAATCTTCACCCCAGCGGCCAGCACTGCTTTGCCTTTAGATCCCCGTCCGGGGAAACAAGGCGCAACACTGATGGGAAGGGGGGAGCAGTTGGTGGGGAATGGGGTCACATGGGTGGAGGGATGATGGAAAGGGTTATAGTTTAAAGTTTGTGTAGTTGGGGTGGGCGGGGTGGGGAAGGTCAGATAGTAAAGGTAAGTGTTCTGGGGGCGTGGGGTAGGACAAATAATTAATTAAGTTATTGGGGGTGGGAGAGGAGCAAAAGAGATGTATTTACTTTTTTCATTTAATCTATCTTTAAATATTTAAATTTCCTGGTAGGGCTGATAAGCCCTTTAAAAAAGGCCCGAATTTGGGTGGGGGGGCGGGGGGGTAAGCGCACAGGCAGCTGATGCCATTGCTGGGGACGGACAGCCTGCCCCCTCCATGCGATCGGGGGCGGGGGAGGTGGGCGACCTGCACTGGCTATTTAAATGGACTTCCGCGCGGCAGCAGGCTTATAGAATTCAGCCCAATGACATTTGTAATGATAAAGCCAACCAAGTAACTGCTAAATACCATATGGTGTCTTGCAATATCCTCTGCAGCTGTATCAACCTGGCAATGCTCATCTCATTTTCCTGAACTTTTACAAGCTCTCCAATCCCCAGTCCTTTTCCTCAATCCTACCCCACAAGTACATATCAGTCCTTAATGGAATGTGTGTGAATCCTGCAGCATATTTGTTACTTATGAAAAGGCAGGGAAAAAGCCAGGGGGATGCCAATGGTGAGGTGTCAGGTAGACCCATGATGAAAAAGAGCACAAGTTGAGAGGGGTGAAAAAGTGTCAAACATTGTCATTTTTGGGCATAAATATTATTTGTACATAAACAAAATTTTAAAGAATTTATGTTAAATGAAAAAAATTAGACATTAAAAATTCCAATTAAGTGCTCACTAGCATCCTTGTGCAATCTTATCAAAGAACAAATTGGTGGAAGATCTGTGAAAGTTACAAATGTGCTCCACCCATGCACTGGCTAGATTGTGACATTACAGCCTGACAAATTTACATCGGCAAATCCCATTATGAGTGCAGACGTTAAGAATGGCAAAGACTGACACAAAGTGGGCTGAATTTTATAAGCCCGAAAAAAATGGCAGCCCCCGCATTCGGGCCACATGCCAAAGAGCCGCTGCCATTACAAGCGCAGCAGCTCAAACAGCCGAGCCGGGCCGGGCCAGGCCAGTAACCACCCCCGCCCCCCCCCCCCCCCAATCACATGGAGGGGGCGGCTGTCCGTCCCCAGCAATGGCGTCAATACCTGTGTACAGGAGCCTATCCTTTTTTAAAGGCCTGTCAGCCCTCCTGGGACATTTAAATATTTAAAGTGACATTGAATTAAAATAAATACATACATTTCTTTTGCCCCTCTCCCACCCCCTCCAATATCAATTAAATTAATTCTTTGCCCTTCCCCACCCCCCCAAAAACATTTACCTTCACAATGTGACCTTCCCTCCACAAATTGCACGAACTTTAAAATATAACCCTTCCCACCATCCCCCACACCCATAACCTTCATTTGACCTCTTCTCCACCGTTTGCACCACCCCCCTACTGAGAACTGTACCTCCTCTCCCCTCCCCACCAGTGCTGCGCCTTGTTTCCCCAGATCCGAATGCGCAGCAGTGCTGGCCGCCAGGTGAAGATCGCGGCGGGACTTCTGGTGACATGAGATTCGTTTATTCAGGTAAGTTAATTTATTTAAATATTTAAATGACAGTCCCATCGCCGAGCCACAGGGAGGCCTCCATGAAGCCTCGCCGCCAGCATTATCGGGCTGGGCCCTGCCAGCGTCGAGGTCCATGGCGGGCCTCATCCGGTGAAATCTTCATGCCCTCCCCCGCCACAGATCCCAATGTCGAGGGCTCAATAAAACCCAGCCCAGTGTTGAGGAAAACAGAGCAAAAAGAAATCAAATAGTGCAGATAGGATATACAAGCAGATTCAATTTTTATATATATATTACATATTGGGGAAATTGGGGAGCAGAGTTAATTAGAACATCAAGTGTTTTTTCAGTATAGACTGAGGAATTCGGAGATAGTAAACTGAGGTGCTACAGCACCACCCTATTGGGAATTTACATAAGCAGTTTATATTATAAATGCCCACATTTGAACTTATGAAAAGGTATGATTAAAGTAGACAGGAAATGGATGCAAACATGATAATGTTAGTATATTAATAGACCGGTGATATATTTCATCTTTGCAATCTAAAACAAATCTTTACAATTTTAAACAGCTGCATTCATAATAACGTATTGTAAAAACCAGCATCACCTGGCAACCATCATACCTGTGCAAACCAATGTATGGTTTCTCCCACAGGCAGCAAGTTTCACTTTCTCTGATTTCAGTGCTGAAACAGAACACATATTTAATACAAAATTCTGTAACAAAAAAAATGTTCTCATCTTAAAACTGCAATATATATTGTTCAATAATTAATAATTTGCTCCAATGGGACAGTTTATTTTCTTTGCATGAGACTTTATGGCACAAGCACATTGCGATTATGCAAATGAGAAGTAAATAGCACTGAAACTATTATTGCTCTTTAGCCAACAACTTATGAGCATGTCAATCATACTTCTTTCATGAGATTTATGTTATTATTTACATTGAAACACAACATATTAGTAAATCAATTTAAAGCAGCTGTGCACGTACAGATACTGAACATCTAGTTTAATTGCTTTAATGCTTATTTCTATTGACTACAACTTTACATTTGTCTTCTACAAGATATACTGTGGTCTCCACCTTCCTCATTCCATAGTTTCTCCTCCATCTCCCAGCTACGGCGAAAGTTTTCTCATCCAAGAAGTCCACCGCCACCTCTCTTACTCCATCACATGCAAGCTCCTAATGAACGCAACAACCTTTCCTCAGTCAGATGCTTGTTGACATATTCAACCTTCCTTATCCTCTGGCATGGCCTCTACATCCTTCAAATTGCTATCTTTAATCTCTCCAAAAAGAGCCTACTGTCAACCCATCCATTGTTTCCAACAAAAATTTCTTTCTCTCCAACTACTTTCTAAAAGTCTAGGTATACAGTAACATAGGGCTTTCCAACATTAACCCAAGTTGTCACATTCTTAAAGTTCAGGATGATCTGCCCCTTCTGAAACTATGTTGTCTGCCATATAATAGATTATTTTCATATCAATTCCATTATTTTGCCTGAAACCAATGCAAGACTGTAGTTTTCATTGCTTTTCTTAAGGTCGCACATTGGCTTATTTCCAGTTCAGTGCTCAATAACTCCTTCATAATGACCGTTAGTGGTCTAAAAATGATTTTGCTAGTCTCATTTAACACCCTCTATTATAACATCCATCCCTAGGGATTTATTGGTTTTGAGTACTTTAAGCCCATCCATGATATCATGCAAATGATATCCAAGTCATTAAGTTTAATACTAAACCTTATGATGGATGGAATGAAACTAGTGTCTCCTTTAGCGAATACTTCCAGGAAGTAAATAGTCAGTATATGCTGCCTATTTTTTTTTTAAGTTATTCTTCAATTCCAAACCCGTGTGCACCCTTAAAAGGTCTCAATTATTTTCTGATTTTTTTTTAATATAATGCTCAAGGAGTATCACATTGTTACCTTCAATTCCCACCACAAACTCCATTCCCTAGCTACTGACTCCACCCCTCTCTATGGCAACTGCTTGCAACCCTGGTGAGTTGCTGCAGTGTATCTTGTAGAAGGTACACACTGCTGTCACTGTGCGCCCATAGTGGGGGGAGTAAATGGTGAAGGTGGCGGATGGGGTGCCGACTGCTTTGTCCTGGATGGTGTTGAGCTTCTTGAGTGTTGTTGGAGATGCACTCATCGAGGCAAGTGGAGAATATTCCATCACACTTCTGACTTGTGCCTTGTAGATGGTGAACAGGCTTTGGGGAGTCAGGAGGGGAGATACTCGCCACAGTCTCTGACCTGCTCTTATATGGCTGGTCCAGTTCAGTTTCTGGTCAATGGTAACCCCAGGATGTTGATACTGGGGGATTAAGTAATGGTAGCGCCTTTGAATGTCAAGGGGAGATGGTTAGATTCTCTCTTGTTGGAGATGCTGATGCTCATTGCCTGGCACTTTTGTGGCACAATTGGTACTTGCCACTTATCAGCCCAGGCCTGAACGTTGTCCAGGTCTCGCTGCATATGGACATGGACTACTTCAATATCTGAGGAGTTGTAAATAAGAACATAAGAAATAGGAGCAGGAGTAGGCCCTTGATGTTTTTCACATGTAGAAATCTATCAATCTCATGAACATACTCAACAACTGAGCCTCCATGGCCCTCCGGGGCAGGGAATGGCACTGTACATTGAACATTGTGCAATCATCTGCAAATGGTCACTGCACTACTATGCTCACATTAAACCATAAGGAAAGATTTTTTAATAGAAATTTTAAACACCACCTGTTTTGTGAACTTTCACACTGTGCCCACCTGAACTGTTAAAAAGTGGGATTTACAGTTATAGATCTTCCCAAATGTCTATGTCTAGAGAAAGCACTAAAAGGTTTTAACAAAATGAAGTAATTGGTGCTTACATTATGCCACTGATGGTACCAGTGGTAGAAGCAAGTCAAAGACTTGCAGGTTGATAGGTAAATTGGCCATTAGAAATTGCCCCTAGTATAGGTAGGTGGTAGGGGAATATAGGGACAGGTAGGGATGTGGTAGGAATATGGAATTAGTGTAGGATTGGTATAAATGGGTGGTTGATGGTCGGCACAGACTCAGTGGGCTGAAGGGCCTGTTTCAGTGCTGTATCTCTAAACTAAAACTAAAACTTAAAGTGATGAATTAAGAATGGTGCGCAAAGTGTATTAGCATATTAAAACATTGATTTAAACTCGATTCCTCATTTTGGTATTACTAAATATAGTAAACACAATATTGGACAACTTTCGGCACAAGTAGAATCAGAATAAATTTGATAAAATACGGCTCACACATTGTTTCAAGAAAACATAAATTGCAGAAAGAAACACTCAGAGCGTCTTCTGTCATTGTTTCTGTTATATAAACTAAAAATTATGGAATTCAGGGACACTGGTTGGCAGAAGGACCCAGATGAAAGAACTTACCTTTTACACAAGTGGGTTTGTTGATGGTGTTCTTTGTTCCCAAACCTAGCTGACCCCAGTTGTTGCTCCCAAAGATATATAACTTGCCATTTTCTGTCAAAAAACAAATATGCTTTCTGTAACCATTTATTTTACTCAATTCCACACTTCACATTGTTTCCCAACATATAAATCTCTGAACCTCTGATCTGTTTATTTTTGTCTTGTGTCTATATCACCTGTCATGACTTACCCAAAAGCCAGTTCATCTAATTTTCTGCTTATATTTTAAGGTCTCAGATTCACTTAATGGTTTAAAACCCCTGGTGTGTCGCCTGCACAGTGAGAGTATTGGAGCCACAAACCCCAATCCCTTCAGTTCTTCAAACAATGAGATGCAGAGATCAATTGCATCAATACAACAGGGTCCTTTTGTGTGAGGATAAGTATTTCCCTATAGAATGGAATCAGAAAAATCAAGCCAGCAATCTCCTAGTAACTAACTTTGAGCATCAATGGTGGTGGCCTGCGAGCAAAATATTCAACTAATATGCAGTTGGAGAATCGGACATGCATAAATCACTTTGCTCTTGAAATACATCGTGAATATTTTTTTCAAATTAAAATAACTGGTGAAGGTAAAGAAAGGGTTAACAATTTAAAAACACATACACTAGGAAAAAGCCTTCACCCCAAATATTCAAGGGAAAATATTCCTCCCCACACCCTATCTACAACAACAAAAACTGGGATTATATGGCATCTTCAATCTAGTAAAATGTCCCAAGATGCTTCACAGGAGCGTTAACAAAATTTGGCACTGAGGCACATAAGGAGATATTAGAGCAGATGGCCAAAAGTTTGTCAAAAAGGTAGGTTTTAAGGAGCGTCAAAGGAGGAAAGAAATTAAAAGAAACTATATTAGAAGAAAACCTTTAAACCTCATCGTGTGGTAGCTGTCCTCCTAGTCCAGATTGATGAGACTCTCAATCGCCACTTTTGCAGCATTTCAGCAACTATGTACTTCAAAACTGTTTCTTTTTCTGTTCCTTTGTTCAATTTTCTCCCCACCTTTCATGAAGGAATTAACTCCTTTCCTAGGGTCAGATTCCACAGACAGATCACAGGCACTGCCTGCTGATATTTTACCCAAGTGATGTACAAACCTTGACAGTGAGCAATGCCAAGCTATTTGACAGTTATGGACATCACAACCAAGTCCAAATCTGCCCTCATCCAGTACAGACAGACAGACAGACACACACACACACACACACACACACACACGTCAAGGAAATAGCATAACATTGCAATCTGGAATGGAATTCTAGCCCATGGGTTAGTAGGAGCCCTACTGCTATCCTAGATTCTAGCTGATATCAGCGAATTCAGCTTAGGTCAGGAAGCATGTGGACAGCAAAAGAGTTAACATTCCAGGTCGATGACCTTTCATTGGAACAGTTCTGACGAAAGGTCATCGACCTTAAATGTTAACTCTGTTTCTCTGTCCAAAGATGCTGCCTGACTTGTTGAGTATTTCCAGCATTTTCTGTTTTTATTTCAGATTTCCAGCATCTGCAGTATTTTGCTTTTGTATTCAAGAGACCTGGGAAACATAGTTGCTAAGACTCAGCTTCCAGCATTATTGCCCCTACCTTTGCTTACACTGGAACAGTGAGAAGTGTCAGAACTTAATTACGAAAGATAATGGTTCCGCAGCAAACGTTGGAAATACCACAAAGGGAGGGTAGTTGCCACAAGAGTGGCATTTTATTTATAATCATGATCGAAATTAGATATCGCTCCTTCCAACAAATATTTGAGATTTATCCTTGTGCTGAAGGATCTAAAAGCTCAG
The DNA here is from genome assembly GCF_036365525.1 of Heterodontus francisci. Lineage (NCBI taxonomy): Eukaryota > Metazoa > Chordata > Chondrichthyes > Heterodontiformes > Heterodontidae > Heterodontus > Heterodontus francisci. Next base: position 64,168,817 of record NC_090380.1, read on the forward strand.
ACTACGAAACATTCAAGGAAGGATGCCACAGGTATTTCCTATTTTATATTGCCCTTGATACAATCTGGGAAAGCAAGGTTCTAGTCCCATGCTTGCTTGTGCTACTTTGTGAACTTACATCACAGATAGCTTTGGCCATTTCTCTAGGAAGAGTGTCACGCAGACTCCTGTGCATAGTTCACTGAAACTAATGAAGTCAAGCTCCAACATGGATGCAGAAAATACTTTTTGCGTGTGTGTTTTCTTCTCCTACCAAACAATTATGTTTTAGGAGTGCAATTTAGGTGCAACAATCTAAGGGTGCACCCGGAAATACCATCCTGACATGATTGCCTTCAAAATAGTTTGAGTGGATTTTTATTTTTACAAAGGATGCTGAACCGATAAAGCTTGTAGCTTTATTTCTGTGATCCTTACTTGGTGCTCTAGCTGAACAGTCGAAGAAAAAAACATTTGCCCCATCTTTCCATACAGAGAAATAAACAAATCAATTCCAAATTGGGGCTAACAACTCACCTGTTACGAATGCGGTGTGTTCATCCCCACAGCTGATTGAAACAGCTTTGTCATTTTTCAGCCAGAACTTGCTGGGAACATTGTCTGAGAATTTGCTTTTACCGAATGTAAAAACAGCTCCAGAATCTGAAAGTAAAATAAATGATATGATGGAACTTTTAAAATTATTTTTATTGAATTGATAACATGTTCTAACGTCAGCTATGGTATAATTAAATTTCAAAAAATTCTGCAATTTTCTAGTAGCAGCTATGAGCTAGACATTTCCACTGATGAGCCAAGTGCTCATACATTTTATTACTCACTTAAATTTTATGTTGATCTAAGTATGTTACTAAATGTGTGTTTTATATATAGATATAGCACTTTCCTCTACAACGTTTCACTTTACTTACTATATTGTTTAATCAATAATTACCTGAGAAGTCACAACAGTTGAATATTTAATTTACTGGTTTTAACAATGTGTGCTAAATTGCTCACAAACCAGAAGTTTGAGTCTGAAATAACAAAAATCATCAAGACAGTAAATATGAACAGAAAAACTGTTAGAAATTAATTTGTTCCATGCTGTAAGTCATACTGCCTTAAACACATTCTTGCAGAGTTCAAGGTATACAATTATTTTGTACATATATGTACAACATTTTTTTGAGGGAACAGAATACACACAGTACTTTTCCATCTGCAAACCTGCATCATTCATTGTCAGGCTGTAACATTCTTGCCTCTGAGTCAGGAGGTCATGTTTTCAAGCCCCATTTCAGAGGCTTGAGCACATAATCTAGGCTGAGACTTAACTGTTACTAAAGGAGTACTGCACTATTGGAGGTCTCACCTTTCAGATGAGCCTTTGAACTAAGGTCCCATCAGGTTGGCATAAAGAATCCCATAGTACTATTCAAAAAAAAAAGTACTGAATTCTCCTGGTATTGCAAGCAACATTTAACCTTCAAGCAACGTTCCTAAATCAGATTGTCTGGTGATTTATCTTATTGCTGTTTGTGGAATCTTGTTCTGTGCAAAATGGTTGCCACATTTCCCTATATTACAACAGTGACTACACTTCAATTGTACTTCATTGGATGCAAAGCATTTTGGAAAGGCACTATACAAGTGCAAATTCTTTGTATTAATTCATAGCATTCCTTCATGCCCTCACCGCGATGGTCCCTGACATTCCTTTCCAGCAGTTAGCCATGGTAACCAGTGGACCTTGGCTTTTTATATGGTCATATGTAATCCATATAAACTAGCAAGGGAGAGGAGATGTAAGATAGATTATTTTAAAACAAGGATGGACATCCTCATCATGACATAATTCTGATCACGATGCCTCATCATTTGGCAACAAATGAATATTTGCTCTCAACAGGAGATAAATAGAACGTACAAATAAACAATTCCAAATATTTATTGCAAACAACTCCCCACTGATCCTTCATATGAATCCATTTGTATACATCACATTTCACTCCTCTCATAACAGTAGCATTGTATGAAATAAATGATCCTGCAATACTGCTCAATCATCTGTTGGAGTTTACTCCTTACAATCACTAATGGCTTAAAGCAAGTTCATTATTCTAATGAAGAAACAATAGAATGGGTGACAAGAAATTAAAGTTGAAAATAAATCACAAAGGGACTGAAAAATAAAGTGGATGCCACCATGATATTGTGCTGGAGAAATCAGATGTGGTTGTTCTTTTAAAACAGAACTTTTGCTTTTAGTGGAGAAATTCTATGTCAGTTCTCAAATAGTTAACAGTCAAGTTTATTTTGGCTGAATTTTGAGCTAATTGGGTATGTGAGGAATTACACAAACTCAACCGAACAAAGACAGCTCAGTCCTGTATGTCACTGCCAGATGTCTTTAATTCATCTCACTCATCTCAATTAGCAGCACGAAAGTTGCTTTGTGTCAAGTGTTGAACACATTTTCACATATACAGAGCTCATTTTGAAATTTAGGGGTGTAGTAGCTTAGTTCACTGAGATGTACATACAGCAGAGATGCACATGCACTTTTATAACTTATTAGCAATGCAGTTTGAGGGCTCCCCAAAGATAGCCACAAATACATAATCAAACAGATCTATTTACACACATATTTATTACCACTAATTCCACAGCTTCCGTCCATGCTACTCCATCATCAGCTCAGACAAGACATGCTTTCATATATGGAACATGCGGCTTCTGGTACACCACCAGAAAAGATTTCCTTTTGCCTTTTTTTGAATATGTTACAGGATTATACAAAGCATTTTTACAGATAATTTCAGTTAAAATATACTAAATAATATGTAATTCAAAGAAATAATTTGCAAATATTCGTAGTAAATTTTGCAATATATTTTGTAAATATTCATATTTAAGATATACCTCTACATTAGTACTCTCATCACTGTTGCAAGTATGGATGTAATAAGGCTCTGAATCACCATTCAATCTGTGGTGTTTCAAACCTTAAAATTAAAAACAACTGCAAACTTTGGTTGCCGTACAACTATATTACAAGACGAAGCCAATAGCATTTGTTGAACTGCGCTGAACCTTGTTTAGTGATAATTCGTCTTTACAGAAACTTGGATCCAAACTCAATAAATTCTAGTAAACTTCATCTGGCATTCTTCAGGTATAGATTTGGACCTAAAATGAGGTCTTTCGCATGTTAACGCATGTTGAGCAGATGTTACTTCTTAACAAGGTCTTGAAGTTGTTTCTTGAGGACTTTATTTTACAGAGTGGGTGGAGCGATCAGGTCTGCTTGAGCCAGGCTTTGGCCGATGAGGTTGAGGTCAGAAAGGCTGCAATGATGTAGTTTGTGGAGTCCATTGTGCTTTCTTTTAAGATGGTGAACATTTAAAAGATAAGGAAAATTTTAATGCCACTGCAATTCATATGGTCACCTTGGAAGGACAGCCACACAGTCAAGTCAAGAGGTTTGAGTACTTTCTGGAAAGGCTACTTTGTTGAGTGCCACAAATGCATCTGTGTTACTGTCTCCTTTTCTCTGTGTTTCGTTCTCATATTATTTCTCTTTCTTTGATCTTCTTTGCGTTAATAAGTCCCTGTTTCTGTTCATTTCTTTGTTAAGTTACTCTTTTATTTCTCCCTTTGTTGTTATGCTCTGTTACTGTCACCCTTCCACAGTGTTTATTGCCATCTCATACTACAGGAGTTTTTCCATTGCGTCTGTTGCCTTTTCTTCCAGCAACCTTTCACAATGAAGGAACCAGGTCCAAAACAACAGAAAAAAATGAGGAGACCAGACAAAGCTAGGGATGAGGAGAAAGCCATAGGAGCAGGTGGATTACTCAAAGCCTCCAGAGAGCCAAGACAAACAGACTTGGCAGGACGCATGAACATTGTGTGTCTGCTTCATGTCAAATCTCACAATGTCTATTCTGAGTTGGGCTGGGCCGGGCCATGAAACACAGGGGAATGAATAGGTGTGGTGCTGTCTGCTGGAAGTGAAGGTAGAACAGGGTCAAGGCTCCTGATTTTGTATTGGGAGATAACAGAACACATTAAAGTAGTCAGAAAACAAAATAGATGTTTCCAGGTAAATTTGTAATTTTGTCCTGCATTTTTTTTTTAAAAAGGAGTTTGTCATCTGAGAATTATCCTTAGTGTTATATAATGGGGTGGGTCATGAGTGGACAGGATGACTGAACCATATACTAAGTCTTTTTTGTTGCAACATGGAAGTTTGGAGGGAGAAAATAGATTTATAAAGAGAGCTTGCAATCTGGATTGGTGTTTTACTTCCTATAACCTGGAATTTGCATCTTTTATGTCCTTGCAGGGAGACAAATCCAAGGAATTAATTATTCCACATGAAGCACTGGACCAGTTCCCTTTTGGGAAGATGATCACATATTAGAAAGGTAGGTAAAATATCAGGTAGTACGTACATGGTCTATGTGGTGCCCTGGTTTCGATTGCCTGAGAGCAGGGCCTTAGATTTTACATTCTGTCTGTTTTTGCCTCTCCCAGAAGATTACAGGACTGATGGTAGGCACAGGGGTACACGTGATGGTGGGAAAGGGCGACTAATTACAATGTTCCTAATGCCAGGATTCTTTTGGGCAAGCTTGATGGACCAACTGGTCTTTTCCGGCCTGTCGATTTTGTAATCTGCATACTGGATTTAACATAGTTTGCTAATCTATCAGACTCATTAACATGAGCAGTTCCTACAGATTGGAGGGTGGCAAATGTAACCCCACTATTTAAAAAAGGAGGGAGAGAAAGAACAGGGAACTACAGACCAGTTAGCCATACATCAGTAGTGGGGAAAATGCTAGAGTCTATTATAAAGGATGTGATAGCAAAACACCTAGAAAGCATAAATGGGATTGGGCAAAGTCAGCATGGGTTTACGAAATGGAAATCATGCTTAACAAATCTACTGGAGTTTTTTTGAGGATGTAACTAGTAGAATAGATAAGGGAGAACCAGTTGATGTGGTGTATTTGGATTTTCAGAAGGCTTTTGATAACATCCCACATAAGAGGTTAGTGTGCACAATTAAAGCACATGGGATTGGGGGTAATATACTGGCATGGATTGAGAATTGGTTGACAGACAGAGTAGGAATAAACGGGTCTTTTCCCAGGTGGCAGGCAGTGTCTAGTAGGGTACTGCAGGGATTAGTGCTCAGGCCCCAGCTATTCCCAATATATATTAATGAGGGTGAGGGAACTAAATGTAATATTTGTAAATTTGCAGACGGCAAATTTGGGGGGGGTGGAAAGTGAGCTGTGAGGAGGATGCAAAGAGGCTCCAATGTGATTTGAACAAATTGGGTGAGTGGGCAAATGCATGGCTGATGCAGTATAATGTGGATAAATGTGAGGTTATCCACTTTGGTTGTAAAAACAGAAAGGCAGATTACCTGAATGGTTTCGAGCAGAGAGATCCACCATTGACATGCTGTTCTCCTTTCGCCAGCTACAGGAGAAATGCCGCGAACAACAGATGCCCCTCTAGGTTGATTTCATAGATCTCACCAAAGCTTTTGACCTCGTCAGCAGACGTGGTCTCTTCAGAATACTAGCAAAGATCGGATGTCCACCAAAGCTACTAAGTATCATCACCTCATTCCATGACAATATGAAAAGCACAATTCAGTCCTTTCCTATCCTGAGTGGCGTGAAACAGGGCTGTGTTCTCGCACCTACACTGTTTGGGATCTTCTTCTCACAGCTGCTCTCACATGTGTTCAAGTCTTCAGAAGGAATTTTCCTCCACACAAGATCAGGTGGCAGGTTGTTCAACTTTGCCCATCTTAGAGCGAAGACCAAAGTACGGAAGGTCCTCATCAGGGAACTCCTCTTTGCTGAAGATGCTGCATTAACATCCCACACAGAAGAGTGTCTGCAGAGACTCATCGACAGGATTGCGGCTGCCTGCAACGAATTTGGCCTAACCATCAGCCTCAAGAAAATGATCATCATGGGACAGGATGTCAGAAATGCTCCATCCATCAATATCGGCGACCACGCTCCGGACATGGTTCAAGAGTTCACCTACCTAGGCTCAACTATCACCAGTAAGCTGTCTCTCGATGCAAAAGTCAACAAGCGCATGGGAAAGGCGTCCGCTGCTATGTCCAGACTGGCCAAGAGAGTGTGGGAAAATGGCGCACTGACACGAAACACAAAAGTCCGAGTGTATCAAGCCTGTGTCCTCTGTACCTTGCTCTACGGCAGCGAGGCCTGGACAACGTATGTCAGCCAAGAGCAACGTCTCAACTCATTCCATCTTCGCTGCCTCCGGAGAATCCTTGGCATCAGGTGGCAGGACCGTATCTCCAACACAGAAGTCCTCGAGGCATCTATTACCCCCAGCATATACACCCTACTGAGCCAGCGGCACTTGAGATGGCTTGGCCATGTGAGCCGCATGGAAGATGGCAGGATCCCCAAGGACGCATTGTACAGCGAGCTCGTCACTGGTATCAGACCCACCAGCCGTCCATGTCTCTGCTTTAAAGACATATGCAAACGCATCATGAAGTCCTGTGACACTGACCACAAGTCGTGGGAGTCAGTTGCCAGTGGTCGCCAGAGCTGGCGGACAGCCATAAAGGCGGGGCTAAAGAGCGGCGAGTCTAAGAGACAGCAGTTGGCAGGAAAAAAGACAGAAGCGCAAGGAGAGAGCCAACTGTGTAACAGCCCCGACAACCAATTTTATCTGCAGCGCCTGTGGAAGAGTCTGTCACTCTAGAAATGGCCTTTTTAGCCACTCCAGGCGCTGCTTCACAAACCACTGATCATCTCTAGGCACTTACCCATTGTCTCTCGAGACAAGGAGGCCTAAGAAGAAGGGTGATAGATTGGGAAAGGGGGAGGTGCAACGAGACCTGGGTGTCCTTGTACACCAGTCGCTGAAAGCAAGCATTCAGGTGCAGCAAGCAGTTAGGAAGGCGAATGGTATGTTGGCCTTCATTGCAAGAGGATTTGAGTACCGGAGCAAGGCTGTCTTACTGCAGTTATACAGGGCCTTGCTGAGACCACATCTGGAAAAGTGTGTGCAGTTTTGGTCTCCTTATCTGAGGAAGGATGTTCTTGTCATGGAGGGAATGCAAAGATGATTTACTAGGCTGATTCCTGGGATGGCAGGATTGACTTATGAGGAGAGATTGGGTCGACTAGGCCTATATTCACTACAGTTTAGAAGAATGAGAGGGGATCTCATAGAAACCTATAAAATTCTAACAGGACTAGATCGGCAAGGTGCAGAGCAGATGTTCCTGATGGCTGGGGAGTCCAGAACCAGGGGTCACAGTCTCAGGATATGGGGAACCATTTAGAACCAAGATGAGGAGAAATTTCTTCACTCAGAGGGTGATGAACCTGTGGAATTCTCTACTGCAGAAGGCAGCGGAGGCCAAGTCATTAAATATATTCAAGAAGGAGACAGATATATTTCTTAATGCCAAAGGGATCAAGGGATATGGGGAGAAAGAGGGAACAGGGTACTGAATTAGACGATCAGCTATGATCTTTTTTGAATGGCGGAGCAGGCCCAAAGGGCTGAATGGCCTACTCCTGCTCCCATTTTCTATGTTTTCTATGTTTCAATGATAGCTATTATCATGTAAATCAAAGTTTACAGACTAAAGAAACTAATAAATTTAGTAGCAATTGAATAGCAATACAAGCCATCATCATTCAGGGCATAATAAAAGTACATATTAACTGATCTCTGTGTTGTCTAAGGTGAGTCAACGTTCCACTGCATCATAACAATAGGGATGTTATCAACAAAAATGTGATGGAGGTGGTACAAAATTGCACACTATATGCAAGATCTTTAACCTAGATAAAAAATGTGTGTATAAAGTGGCAATGGTGGCAGGACAAATGCTGCCATCCTGAGAGAAGACAGCATGTTTGTGTGACATGGAGCCATTGCCACGATCCTGGCGTGATGTCTCAGCAATCCACTGGAGCACAGATTACTGGAATGCTGTGAGATCCTGCATGAAATATTTTCAGATTTAAATATATTTATGACTGTTTCTTTGCTGGCTGGAATGTAAAGTTGGGTATATGCTGGTTAGGGAGAGGTACATTGAGGAGTTTGACAAATATTACAGGAGAAAACAATGGATCTGTGGAGAGGTTGGTTGCCCCTCCCTTGCCAGCATGGCCTCTATTCTGCTGCTACAGTGTTCAGTTAGAACTGTCTTTTTAAAAGCTACAATCCAGCAGATTACACCAGATTTACATCAACAACTATATCAATGGATAGGTAATTGAGCAAAACCGGGACATTTTCGTGTGAGTGTCTCTCCAGTCGAGCCTTTTTCTTTGGTGTAAACACATCACAACAAGCACCACATGGAAATTCACCAATATATTTAAGAGCATTGGGGAGGGATATTTTGGAGCTTGGGAGGTCTCGGTCTTAAAAAACACACAGAGGAAACAGACTAAAAAAAAACCAGATCGGTACTTTTAAAAAATACTAGAGAGCTGGAGTGAAAAAATAAAAAACAAGTTGGTAGGACTGAAAAAGAACCACCACCAGGAGCAAAAAGAGAAAGTGCTGGAATTACTCAGCAGATCAGGTCCAGCACTTGATGTTTTCACTTCAGATTTCCAGCATCTGCAATATTTTGCTTTTATTTTAACCACCAGGAGTACTTGGACTAAAGATTACAGATACCGGGTATGGGACTAAAACAACACTTATATTGCACTAACATAAGACACCACGCCAAGGTGTTTCACAGGAGCGTTATCAAACAAAATTTGACATTGAGCCACACAAGATGATATTACAGCAGATGACGAAAAGCTTGGTCAAAGAGCTAGGTTTTAAGGAGTGTCTTAAAGGAGAAAAAAAGGAGAGAGGTGGATAGTTTAGGGAGGGAGTTCCAGACGTAGGACTTTGGCAGCTGAAGACACACCAGCTAATGGTGGAGCAATTAAAATCGCAAGAGGCCAGAGCTGTGGTAGCGCAGATGACTCGGAGGGTTGTAGGGCTGGAGGAGTTAGCATAGATAGGGAGGGTGAGGTTACAGAGGAACTTGTAAACAAGGATGAGAATTTTAAAATCAAGGCATTGCTTAATTGGGAGCCAATGTAGTTGAATGACCACAGGAGTATAAATGGGACATGGATAGCAGAATTTTAGATGAACTCAGGTTTATGGAGGGTAGGAGATGGGAGGCCAGCCAGGACTGCATTGTAAGAGTTAAGTCCAGAAGCAACAAAGGCACAGATGAGGGCTTCAGTGGTAGACAAGCTGAGGCAGTATGCAGAACCCAGCAATGCTGTGGAGAAGGAAATAGGCGGTCTTAGTGATGGTGCAGATATGTGCTTGGAAGTTCATCTCAGGGTCCAATACAACACCTAGGTTGTGAACAGACTAGATTAAATTGCCAGAGAGAGGGGCAGAGTCTGTGGCTAGGGAACAGAGATTTAGACAGGAACAGAAGACAATGATTTGGTGTTCCCAATATTTAGTTGGAGGAAATTTCTGCTCATCCAGTACTGGATGTTGGACAAGCAGTCTGTAAATGTGGAGATCATGGAGCCAAAGCAAGTTGAGGGCCAAACAAAATATTTCAGAAAAATGTCAAATAACCTGTTCCAGGTTCCTTGGGAACAGTGTATGAAGGAGCATTGCCACTTCAGGCTCTTCTCTTTCTTCTAAACTCTATGCAAACATACGTACATACAAACATATGAACTAGGAGCAAGAGTCGGCCACTTGGCCCCTCGAGCTTGCTCCACCATTCAATAAGATCATGGCTGATCTGATTGTAACCTCGACTCCACATTTCCACTTACCCCCTATAACCTTTCACCCCCTTGCTTATCAAGAATCTATCGACCTCAGCCATAAAAATATTTAAAGACTCTGCTTCCACTGCCTTTTGAGGAAGAGAGTTCCGAAGACTCACAACTCTACTCTACAAGGGAAAAAATGTCTCCTCATCTTTGTCTTAAATGGGCAAGGCCTTATTTTTAAACAGTGACCCCTAGTTCTAGATTCTCCCGCAAGGGGAAACATCCTTTCCACATTCACCCTGTGAAGACCCCTCAGGATCTTATATGTTTCAATCGAGTCGCCTCTTATTCTGGTAAACTCCAGCGGATACAAGCCCAACCTGTCCAACTTTTCCTCATAAGACAATCAGCACATTCCAGGTATTAGTCTACTAAACCTTCTCTGAGCTGCTTCCAACGCAGTTACATCCTTCCTTAAATAAGGAGACCAATACTGTACACAGTACTCTAGATATGGTCTCACTAATGCCCTGTATAACCAAAGCATAACCTTCCTACTTTTGTATTCATTCCCCTCGCTATAAATGATAACATTCTATTAGCTTTCCTAATTACGTGCTGTACTTGCATACTAACCTTTTGCGAGTCATGTACTAGGACACCCAGATCCCTCTGCACCTCAGAGCTCTGCAGTCTCTCACCTTTTAGATAATATGCTTCTTTTTCATTCTTCCTGCCAAAATGGACAATTTCACATTTTCCCACATTATACTCCATTTGTCAGATCTTTGCGCTCTCACTTAACCTGTCTATATCCCTTTGTAGCCTCCTTATGTCCTCTTCACAACTTACTTTCCTACCTATCTTTGGGTCATCAGCATGTGTCGACCACTGTTCCCATAACACTCTGGCCGTTTTACTCTGCATCCTTCACCCTCTACCTGCTGCATTGTTTTTGTCTCTGATGTTGTGCTCCAGCCTTCTCTTTTTTCTCTCTGTCTTTATGAGCCAGACCCAGGGAGAAGGGGGAAAACAAGCAACTTGAGGTCAGATTATAGAGGCCTATGCAGATTTTTTTTATCTTCATTGGTACTGGGAAACTGGAACTCCATGCAGTCGCCTCCCTAACCTCTCCTAAAGGCCTGCTCAAGTCTGCAAATGAGACCCGACCCGAGCCTGACAGAACCCCATCCGAGCCCGAGCCGTTCCTTGTTTTCCTGTGCTCAACCCGACCAGACCATCAGTTAACTTACCTTCCGTTTTTAACTTTGTTTCTTACCTGCACAAGCTTAAAATAACTGTAGCAAAACCACCTTTAAAGTCCAAAAAGTAAATTAACATTAGAGTCACTTACCTGAGGTAGTGACAGAGCGCGAATGCCAGACCCGGAAGTGCGACTCGACCTGAACCCGACAAGTCGTCGGGTCCCGTCAAGTTCAGATCGGGTAACAGGCCTCTAACCTCTCCACCAACTCCTTTCCCACTCTCCCATTACCCTTTCCCCTCTCTCTCAAACAATAACAAATGTGACCTGTTCCTCACCCCATGGTGCAGGGGCATTCACCAGCCCCAGCCTCCCATTTGGCTCCCAGCTATAGCCTGCCCTTGGGCCAATTCTTTGGTGCTCCCCCTGTCCCGATTGTCAGTTTTCCTATTTGCCTTCTCGTTCTTCCTCCTCCAGGCATCCTCTTTTACCTTCACACTTGGGCCAATGCCAAAAGCACAAGTCATGTTTAATTGACAAAGGTAAAAGAAGAGTCCTGAGGTGCATTTGAAAGTCAATAGGCAATCCAAGAATTGGGTGAAGGAACAGGGAGTCAAGTAGGAGCAAGGAGTGAAGAGAGGGAAGCCTGAGGCCAGCATAACAGTACAGCACTGTTGGGGGGAGGAAGCAAGTGGTGAGTGGGGTAGGTAATAGGCTATTTAAATGTAAAAATTCAAAATGAAAAACCTAACTGAGAGTGAAAAAATAGACCAAGCTCAGGATACAGTTAGAAGGCACAACTGGGTGATTGGCCACAGCTCCATCTGGCAGCTTGTGCCTGCGAAACTGTAACAAAAACTGTTTACATATGGAATTCTAATAGAAATATTTATACAGGCAATTTCTATGTTAAATACGGACATAAAAGTGTTACTCAAAATCATGACACAGGAAATAAGATTTGTGGACAGGCAGCGAGAGATAGACTTTATATATTAGACACAAATCTGCAAGCATAGATACAATGTGGAAAGTCTAATCGGTCAGTCACCCTTTGTGAGAATGTCTGCAAAAGAAATATAAACGCCTCAGTTGCTACAATAAATAAAGCTTTAGTTTCTGGCAAGGCTGAATTAGATATTCAAAACTAAATGACATTGCTTTCTTCAAGATGGAAGCAAAATGTTTTGTCTCATCAAGTACTAGAATTCAGAAGAAAGCCAACCCCTTTGTATACTCGGAGGGTTTAAATCTGACACATCTATTGGTTTCTTAGATTTAGAGAATTCCAAATGAACTTAATGAATGCACAGTTTGCAATGGAAAATAACACTCCCAAATATAATGTTAAATAATCCTGGATGATATGAACGTTGCATATGATGGAGCCAATACAAAATCAGCATAATAAGACTGTCAACATTTGTCATATCAAAAATATGCAGCTGTCAATTAAATCAAGGAAACAAACCTATTTCATCTTTGATCAAAAGATATCATCTGATCGTTAAGTAAATGGAAAAAGCAATTAAAACGTCAAGACACAGAAGGCTTTGGGTTCGCAGGGCTTTGCCAATGCCATTTTGTAATAGCTAATAGAAAGTACATGAGTCACGTCATCCTATTTGCAGTGCCTTCAACTCTCACTGTGGGGTAAAAGATCATCTCTACCCCCTGGCAGCTCAGCTGAGATAGGCACTTGATAATTGGGGAAGCATTAGTATCAGCAGAGATCAACAACCTACATTTATACAGAGCCTTTAACGTAAAAAAAACAGTCCATGGCACTTCACAGGAGTGTTACGAAGCAAAATTAGACACTGTGCCACATAAGACAATATTAGGGCAGATGACCAAAAGCTTGGTCAAAGAGGTAGGTTTTAAGGAGCATCTTAATGGAAGAGATTAGGGCCTAGGCAACTGAAGGCACAGCCAACAGTGGAGCAATTAAAATCAGGGGTGCTCCAGAGACCAGAATTAGATGAACACGGATACCTCAGAGGGTTGTGGGACTGGAGATTACACAGATGGGGAGGTGGTAAGGCCATGGAAGGATTTGAAAATAAGGATGAGAATTTTAAAATCATGGCACTGCTTGACCAGAAGCCAATGTAGGTCAGCGAGCACAGGACTCGGTGCAAGCAAGGACATGGGCAGCCGGGGTTTGGCTGACCTCAAGGTTACAGAGGATAGAATGTGGGAAGTTAGCCAGCAGTGCATTGGAATAATCAAGTACAGAGGTAGTAAAAGTATGAATGCAGGTTTCAGCAGCAAATGAGCTGTGGCAGGGCAAAGTTACAGAGACCTGGAAATAGGCAGTCTTGGTGATGATGCAGATATCTGATCAGAAGCTCATTTCGGGATTGTATGACACCAAGCTTATGAACAGTCTGGTTTAGTCTCAGAGAGTTGCTGGGCAGAGTGATGGAGCCGGGAGCAAGTTTGGAGCGGGGACTGAAGACAATGGCTTCAATCTTCCGAATACCTAAGTGGGGGAAATTTCTGCTTATCCAATACTGGATGTCAGATAAACAATCTGATTATTTAGCAACAGTGGAGGAGTCGGGACGGATGGTGGCGAAGTAGAGGTGGGTGTCGTCAGTGTAAATACGAAAACTAACGCTGTGCTTTCTGATGCAAATTGTTCCAGGATCAGGTCATGAAAAATGCATGTTAAATTCTTCTGTAATTTTCAAACTGCAGCTCCTGACTGACTTCTGATCTATCATGTGTCCTGCCTTCTGATTTTCTCTCCCTATATTAGAACTCCCCTCTATCCATAACAGATGCAGCAGACTTGACACCTCATGGGTTTTATAAAAAAAGTCATCTGAATAGTAGCATTCCTTCCACCTGGTCAGTTAAAAGCTCCAATAGAACAGCCTAGACTGCAAATTTGCCATCGGCAACAGAAAGATTTTTTCAGCTGCTCATCTGTGCACAATGGCCAAGAACTAGGAGAAAATTCATACACAGGGTTTTTGTTTCTCTTGTGCATAATGCTAACATGCTAATAAAGTAAAATTCTGTTGCATCTACATACAGGCTCATCACATCTCAAATGTCCTAATATGGTTTACCTATTGTTAATTGCTTTGAAGTTCAGTCACTGTTAGGCAAACACAGCAACCATTTTGCACACAGCTAGATTTTACAAACAGCAAAGCAGATGAATAACAAGTTAACCTGAATTTTTTGAAAAATGCATACAAGATAATATGCTGTAGAAATATTCCTGGCACACTGAAGAGCTCATGTTACCTCCAGCCCACAAACATAAATTAACATTCATTTGATTATATCAATGGATACATCAAAATACTGCAGAAGTAATCATTCTGTGGTCATTGTTTTCCTTTCTCTTCCAGCATCAAGCTAAAATAACCATCAACCAATGGATTAGCATGCAATATCACATGACAGTCTCTAATGACTCAAATTTAATAGCCATTAAATAGCTAGAACATTGTATGACTATTAACATGATGCCATTGAGAACACAGTGTATGTACATAGGAGTATTACCTAGTATCATAGCAATACAAGGCACTAACATCATAAATCAAAAAGTCAGCTTATTCAGAATGGGTGCTCATTTCAAAATACTTATTTGTAGTATTTGTGTAATCCTTAAAGCTTTATGCACTTCCCTCTCCCCAGAAAAGAAAGCGGCTGCTCCAGATTCCCAGAACAAAATACATTATAATTCCAGGTAATAAAACAATTCAGATAACGTACAGTTCTGCTAATTCAATGCACTCAAGATTTTAAAGCAGAGATTTCCAAACTAGCAACCATGAAGTCATGGCGTGAATCTAGATTTCTGTCAATGTACAAGTAATTTCAGCCAATTGGCATTATGCATGTCCCACCTAATTGTAGATGGTAACTCGGAGGAACTACACCAGGACCATGTAAACGTGACAGTCTGTTTATCACTTAGAACAACTGGATGGCATCAGATGATCTGTTACAATGCATCATGGCATGGTGCTTCACTCTCACTTACTGTCAGCTCGGTCAAGCAGAGTTTTGATAACGTACGATGTTAGTTAAACCATGCAGTGAGAATGGGAAGTGCAGAGAAGGGCAAATTCATTTGTCTTCAGTTGTGGAGTTGTTGCCACTAAAAAGCATAATATGTTACCTCTAGGATGGGTTTACCTTCACTCACATCAGCAGTATCCTTTGGTTACAGTGCATCATCTAATTCACAATCCTCACTAACAATGCCATCAAAGATGAAGCAACACTTGTTTCTGTATACCTTATGGATCACTGACACCGTCTTTCAAAAGTTTAAGGACCAGGAATTCCCAGGCATGACTTGATTTTTGTGGGTGCGACAGGGGTGATCTTTCTGCAATGAACAATTTGAAAGCTGGCGTTTTACAGAAAGCAAAAATATTAATTATAAAAATATTAATTTTAAAAACAGCACTCTTAGAAGATAATAATTTTTTTTCGCATTTGTTCCCACTTTCCAGAACCAACAAACTATAAGATCAACAAAGCAGTCTCTGGAATAAACCCAATAAGGATGATGGAGATCAATTGCTAAAAGCAATTATATCGTAATATTAATGTCCTTGAAAGTTTGACAAAAATGCATTTAAAAATAAGAAGTGAATACACAGTCATCCCATGTCCCTTTAAGCCTAACAAGACAACAACTAACGTCCATATTATTTTGATTGGGACAATGAGCACCCTGTGCTGAATCTATTATCACAATATAAATATTACATTTTCAGCATGTCATTTGGCACCTTTCCCTAAAACTTTAAATATTTTGGGCAGCACAGTGCATGTTCTCCCTGTGACTGAAAACTGTGGGTTTTCGCCGGGTGCTCCGGTTTCCTTCCACAGCCAAAGACTTGCAGGTTGATAGGTAAATTGGCCATTATAAATTGCCCCTAGTATAGGTAGGTGGTAGGGGAATTGTGGGGATGTGGTAGGAATATGGAATTAATGTTCTTTTCTTTCTTTTTTTTTCTTTTGGGCCTCCTTATCTCGAGAGACAATGGATACGCGCCTGGAGGTGGTCAGTGGTTTGTGAAGCAGCGCCTGGAGTGGCTATAAAGGCCAATTCTGGAGTGACAGGCTCTTCCACAGGTGCTGCAGAGAAATTTGTTTGTTGGGGCTGTTGCACAGTTGGCTCTCCCCTTGCGCCTCTGTCTTTTTTCCTGCCAACTACTAAGTCTCTTCGACTCGCCACAATTTAGCCCTGTCTTTATGGCTGCCCGCCAGCTCTGGCGAATGCTGGCAACTGACTCCCACGACTTGTGATCAATGTCACACGATTTCATGTCGCGTTTGCAGACGTCTTTATAACGGAGACATGGACGGCCGGTGGGTCTGATACCAGTGGCGAGCTCGCTGTACAATGTGTCTTTGGGGATCCTGCCATCTTCCATGCGGCTCACATGACCAAGCCATCTCAAGCGCCGCTGACTCAGTAGTGTGTATAAGCTGGGGATGTTGGCCGCTTCAAGGACTTCTGTGTTGGAGATATAGTCCTGCCACCTGATGCCAAGTATTCTCCGAAGGCAGCGAAGATGGAATGAATTGAGACGTCGTTCTTGGCTGGCATACGTTGTCCAGGCCTCGCTGCCGTAGAGCAAGGTACTGAGGACACAGGCCTGATACACTCGGACTTTTGTGTTCCGTGTCAGTGCACCATTTTCCCACACTCTCT
Organism: Heterodontus francisci; assembly: GCF_036365525.1. Lineage (NCBI taxonomy): Eukaryota > Metazoa > Chordata > Chondrichthyes > Heterodontiformes > Heterodontidae > Heterodontus > Heterodontus francisci. Next base: position 64,185,492 of record NC_090380.1, read on the forward strand.
TGGCCAGTCTGGACATAGCAGTGGAAGCCTTACCCATGCGCTTGTTGATTTCTGCATCTAGAGACAGGTTACTGGTGATAGTTGAGCCTAGGTAGGTGAACTCTTGAACCACTTCCAGAGCGTGGTCGCCAATATTGATGGATGGAGCATTTCTGACATCCTGCCCCATGATGTTCGTTTTCTTGAGGCTGATGGTTAGGCCAAATTCATTGCAGGCAGACGCAAACCTGTCGATGAGACTCTGCAGGCATTCTTCAGTGTGAGATGTTAAAGCAGCATCGTCAGCAAAGAGGAGTTCTCTGATGAGGACTTTCCGTACTTTGGACTTCACTCTTAGACGGGCAAGGTTGAACAACCTGCCCCCTGATCTTGTGTGGAGGAAAATTCCTTCTTCAGAGGATTTGAACGCATGTGAAAGCAGCAGGGAGAAGAAAATCCCAAAAAGTGTGGGTGCGAGAACACAGCCCTGTTTCACACCACTCAGGATAGGAAAGGGCTCTGATGAGGAGCCACCATGTTGAATTGTGCCTTTCATATTGTCATGGAATGAGGTGATGATACTTAGTAGCTTTGGTGGACATCCGATCTTTTCTAGTAGTCTGAAGAGACCACGTCTGCTGACGAGGTCAAAGGCTTTGGTGAGATCAATGAAAGCAATGTAGAGGGGCATCTGTTGTTCACGGCATTTCTCCTGTATCTGACGAAGGGAGAACAGCATGTCAATAGTCGATCTCTCTGCACGAAAGCCACACTGTGCCTCAGGGTAGACGCGCTCGGCCAGCTTCTGGAGCCTGTTCAGAGCGACTCGAGCAAAGACTTTCCCCACTATGCTGAGCAGGGAGATTCCACGGTAGTTGTTGCAGTCACCGCGGTCACCTTTGTTTTTATAGAGGGTGATGATGTTGGCATCGCGCATGTCCTGGGGTACTGCTCCCTCGTCCCAGCACAGGCATAGCAGTTCATGTAGTGCTGAGAGTATAGCAGGCTTGGCACTCTTGTGAGCCGCATGGAAGATGGCAGGATCCCCAAAGACACATTGTACAGCGAGCTCGCCACTGGTATCAGACCCACCGGCCGTCCATGTCTCCGTTATAAAGACGTCTGCAAACGCGACATGAAATCGTGTGACATTGATCACAAGTCGTGGGAGTCAGTTGCCAGCATTCGCCAGAGCTGGCGGGCAGCCATAAAGACAGGGCTAAATTGTGGCGAGTCGAAGAGACTTAGTAGTTGGCAGGAAAAAAGACAGAGGCGCAAGGGGAGAGCCAACTGTGCAACAGCCCCAACAAACAAATTTCTCTGCAGCACCTGTGGAAGAGCCTGTCACTCCAGAATTGGCCTTTATAGCCACTCCAGGCGCTGCTTCACAAACCACTGACCACCTCCAGGCGCGTATCCATTGTCTCTCGAGATAAGGAGGCCCAAAAGAAAGAATCAATAAAATGTCTGGTTCATCTGTCAGGTTTGGGAACAGTACAATGGGTGAGCTCCAGCTGCTGTGACTGGTTCACTAAATCATTGGCCAGCAGAAATTGGATTTCTTTGCGGACTTGAGCCAATTTATCAGGGTTCAGCCTATAAGGGTGTTGTTTTATAGGTGGGGTCTCTCCTACATCTACATTGTGTATAGTTAGGTACGACCTGGTTTGACCTTGCAAACTTCCTCAAATTCCCTTAGCAATTTAGGATTAGTATAAATGGGTGGCTGATGGTCGGCACAGACTCGGTGGGCCGAAGGGCCTGTTTCAGTGCTGTATCTCTAAAATATTTTTTAAAATATTAAATCTAGTTTATGCTGCAGCTGCTCAATAAAAGTCTGCTCCAACGGGTCTTTTTAACAGCTTTGAGAAGTCTCACCCCAGCTCACCAACACCATAGAGCAAATCTTAAATAAGAAATTAATTTGTCAACCTCATTCAGAGAGAACACAGACTGTAGGGCAAACAAAATCTGCTGAACCATCAAATACTAGTTTGCAAACATGATGGCAATAAAAGGGGTGCATCTTGGACCTGGATATCAAGAGACTACAGATAAAACTGGGAAACCGTGTACAAACAAAACGGCAGAAAATAAATGAAGACATTTTACGCCACATTTATTAAACTTCTGTAATGTGCTGTTGTTTGGGGTGCAGTTGATGGTCCAATTATATTATATATACTTCATGGTACAGGAACATACACATTTGAATCAGGAATTCTATGTATAGGAGTGAGGGCAGGTTAGTACATTGGAACAGTAAAGTCTCAAGTGGTAGCCAATGTAATCATTTGCAGTGAGGAGGCACTCTGTAATTGGGGAGAAACACATTATCCAGTTAATCTTGGAGAAGTTATTCCATCTGGCTCATCCAATGCATTATCTTGGAGCATTTACGAGATTTAGTAGAAAATAATATTCTCCCAGACAGGTCATTCCTTGCACCAAGTGCAAGAAAAACTAAGATAACATGAATTGCCTCCAATTGAAGTGCTGTCACATTTAACTATACAGCCTATGCCGGGATATGATCCCAAAGATACCTTGCCTAATCAACCATTAGTCATGTTTAAGCCTAAATAGCAAGTGTTCAATTACAAAGGACAGGGCAGCCTAGACTGACCCTCTCCTCACCTGATGTGCACTGAAACACACTTCCCAGGAAGAATCACTGGAGAACAACCAGAAATATGAACCCAAGCTGACCTATCCCATTCCTAACTGGACGTCACTGAGTCCATTTCTAGAAATCTTATTGCCATCCTGGCTGAGATCAGCTAATTCAACTCAAATTTGGATCCAACAATTTGTATCTCTTTTGCACTTTTAACATATAAAATATCCCAATGCATTTTACAGATAGATATAAGAAAAACAAATATAAGAAAAACAGATATCATGCCAGGAACAAATGTGCCTGCCGAGACTTAGTTGGTAGCACTCCCGCCTCAGAGTCACAATGTTCCAGGTTCAGGTCCCACTCCAGGACTTGAGCACAAAGATCAAGGCTGGGACACCAGTGCAGTACTGAGGGAGTGCTGCACTGTTGGAGGTGTTGTCTTTCCAACGAGATGTCTTTTCCATCGAAAAAAAGTACTTCATTGGCTGTAAAGCACTTTGACACGTCCGGTGGTCATGAAAGGGGCTATATAAATGCAAGTCTGTCTTTCTTTTTAACAGTTGGGGGGGGGGGGGGGGGGTGAGCAGTGGGAGATGACAACTGTATGGTTCCCTTCTACATCAGGTAGTACAACTAACAAATGAGCCAATAACTAAATCGCTTATTAATTAGCAACATAACGATTCTCCAAACTCATAGCTGAGGAATGTAGGGAAATGAAGGTACACAACTATTACTGAAACTGACTTTGAAAACAGACTTGTACAATAAAAAATGTGAAATATTATTTTGGTAAAGATTTCCTGTAATACGCTTCTCATGCTCTTGATGCACATACTTAAGTCATCCATTCTGTCCCTAAAAGTGAGATTTTTTCCTTCTGCTGTCGATTGATTTATTTTTACCAGAATAAGGCCATGTTATAGTTTAGTAATTTCTTTTTCTAGGTATGTGCCTTGTCTCAGTGGTTGAACTCTCATGAATTGTGAAAAGGGTTTTTAACAAGCTGCAAATCAATGAGAATTAGAATGCTGGTGTTGGACTCTGAACACTTGGTATCATACATGGTGGTGACAGTTTTAGTTCAGTAGTAGCACTCTTGCCTGAGCCAGATGGTTGTGTGTTCCACTCCAATTTTGAGCAAGTAATCCAGCCTGACACAAGTGCAGTACAGAGGGGGTGCTGCACTGCAAGAGGTGCTGTCTTTTGGATGACAGGTCTGCCCTCTCAGGTGGGTGGGAAAGATCCCATAACACAATTTGAAGAGGAGCAAGGAGTACCCCTTTGTCCAGAACAACATTTATCCATTCCTGACTGTACAGCCTTACCTAGAATCAGAGAAATATATACAAAGCATAGGCAGATCAATTCCAAAACAGCCCAATATTATTTAAACTTTTCTTTAAAAGTTCCCACAGAAGACAAATGCTAATTGGTATGCATCCCAGAGTAGTTAAGGAAGTGGCCCTAGAAATAGTGGATGCATTGGTGGTCATCTTCCAAGATTCTATAGACTCTGGAACAGTTCCCACAGATTATAGGGTAGCTAATGTAACCCCACTATTTAAAAAGGGAGGTAAAGAGAAAACAGAGAATTATAGACCAGTCAGCCCGATGTCGGTAGTGGGAAAAATTCTAGAGTCCACGATCAAAGATTTGATAGCAGAGTACTTGGAGAACAGTGGTAGAATCGGACAGAGTCAGCATGGATTTACGAAAGGGAAATCATGCTTGACAAATCTACTACAATTCTTCCAGGATGTAACGAGTAGAGTTGATGAAGGGGAGCCAGTGGATGTGGTTTATTTGGACTTTCAGAAGGCTTTCGACAAAGTCCCACATAAGAGATTAGCGGGTAAAATTAAAGCGCATGGGATTGGGGGTAATGTATTGCGATGGATAGAAAATTGGTTGGCGGACAAGAAACAAAGAATAGGGATAAATGGGTCTTTTTCCGAATGGCAGGCAGTGACTAATGGGGTACCGCAGGGATCGGTGCTAGGACCACCGCTATTCACAATATACATTAATGATTTAGATGAGGGAACTAAATGTAATATATCCAAATTTTCAGATGACACAAAACTGGGTGGGAGGGTGAGTTGTGAGGAGGATGCAGAGGCGCTTCAGGGTGATTTGGACAAGTTGAGTGAGTGGGCTAATGCATGGCAGATGCAGTATAATGTGGATAAATGTGAGGTTATCCACTTTGGTATCAAAAACAGGAAGGCAGATTATCTGAACGGCTATAAACTGAGAGAGGGGAATATGCAGCGAGACCTGGGTATTCTCGTACACCAGTTGCTGAAGGTAAGCATGCAGCTGCAACAGGCGGTAAAGAAGGCAAATGGTATATTGGCCTTCATAGCGAGAGGATTCCAGTCCAGGAGCAGGGATGTCTTGCTGCAATTATACAAGGCCTTGGTGACGCCACACCTGGAATATAGTGTGCAGTTTTGGTCTCCTTGTCTGAGGAAGGATGTTCTTGCTTTTGAGAGAGTGCAGCGAAAGTTTACCAGACTGATTCCTGGGATGGCGGGACTGCCATATGAGGAGAGATTGAATCAGTTAGGATTATATTCGCAGGAGTTCAGAAGAGTGAGGGGGGATCTCATAGAAACCGATAAAATTCTAACAGGACTTGACAGGGTAGATGCAGGAAAGATGTTCCCTATGGTGGGGGAGTCCAGAAGCAGGAGTCATAGTCTAAGGATACGAGGTAAACCTTTCGGGACTGAGATGAGGAGAAATTTCTTCACCCAGAGAGTGGTGAGCCTGTGGAATTCACTACCATAGAAAGCAGTTGAGGCCAAAACATTGAATGTTTTCAAAAGGAGTTAGATATCGCTCTTGGGTCTAAAGGGATCAAGGGGTATGGGACGAAAGTCGGAACAGGCTACTGAGTTGGATGATCAGCCATGATCATAATGAATGGCGGAGCAGGCTCGAAGGGCCAAATGGCCTACTCCTGCTCCTATTTTCTATGTTTCTACGTTAATGGTAAATTTGGTGTTTGAGTATTTGTTACTCAGCAGAGATGAGAACTGATCTTAGAAAATTAAGTTGAGATTCCAGAAATAAAAACAGTTAACCAAAAGAAATTATTGAATTAACAAAGTAAGTGAGACAGAAAACAAGCCCCAGATACCAGAAGTAAACTTAAGAAATATAACACTGGCAGCATTATCTTCAACATCTTATCCACTCTCACACCTATACATTCCCTACTCCTGTTCCAGTGAAGAAGTTCAGTCTTTGAGTGAACACATACATAAGCGTTGTCCGCGCACTGAAGCTTCGTGACTGAAGTTGGAGTGACTTTTGTTCTGGAGTGGAGGCAATGGAGGTTGAATAATTTCACGTCCTTCCTGTAGGTTATCTCCACTCCTATGGGGAGCTTGTTGGAGGTGAGGTGCAAATTTGCAGCGAGAAAGATGGAGAAGAGGGTTGGTGCGATGACACAGCCTTGCTTGATGCCAGTCTTCACTGAGATAGAGTCTACGGTGGTCCCATTGGTAAGGATTACGGCTTGCATGACTTGTAGTAGGCAAAAAATGGTGACAAATTTCTGGGCAGCCAAACTTGAGGAGAACTCTCCATAAATCCTAACAATTGACAGAGTCAAAGGCTTTCGAGAAGTCAAAAAAGGCCATGTACAGCAGTTGATGCTGCTCCCTATATTTTTCTTGGATTTGCCAGACAATGAAGATCACATCTGTAGGGCCTCTCAGTGGGCGAAATCCACATTGCAACTCAGGGAGAAATTCTTCAGCCACTGGAAGGAGGTGGCTGAGGAGAATCCTTGCGATGACCTTCCCTGTGGCAAACAGCAGGGAGACTCCCCTGTAATTACCGCAATTGGATTTGTCTCCTTTCTTGAAAATGGTCACAATTACAGTGCCCCTGAGATCCCCTGGCATGTGCTCCTCTTCCCAGATAAGGGATATGAGGTGATGCAATCACACTAGGATTGAATCAGTGTTTCAGGATTTCATCACAGACCTGAAATGTTAACTCTGTTTCTCTCTCTACCGATGCTGCCAGAACTGCTGAGTATTTCCAGAAATTTCTGTTTATATTTCAGATTTCCAGCATCTGCAGTATTTTGCATTTATGGTGGATTTTCCAACTCCATTCCGGGTCGGGGTAGTGCCAAGGCTGAGCCAGGTAGTGTACTGAGGGATGAATCAAGGACACTTGGATCAAGGACAGTCTCAACTGAGGTGTTCTTCAAAATGCTCCCTCCAGTGAACACTGGCTGCCTCTCTGTCCCTGATGAGCTCTCCTCCACTCTTGGCTTTCAGCAGGGTGGGTACTTGAGTGTTTGGGCTGTAGACAGACTCATTCACTGAAGCATACGAGGGGATGGGCCTTACTTTAAACACCTGGAAAACTCAGGTCCTCTTCCAACCCACTCCCGCAGCACCTCATCATCCTCTGTCGATTAGGACCCACGGCGAGACCCTATAAAACATGAACCATTTTTCATATCTCGGGTGTCTCCTCTCAATGAAGGCAGACACAGATGACGAAATCTACCACCGGCTTCAATGTGCCAGCTCTGCCTTCGGTCAACTGAGGAAGTAACTATTCGAGGACCAAGACCTCAAACCTGGGACAAAAGTCATAGAGTACCGGGCAGCTGTGATCCCCACACTCCTATATGCTTCAGAGACTTGGACAATCTACAGCAGGCACCTCAAGGCACTGAAGAAATACCAGCAATGCTGTCTCAGCAAAATCCTTCACATCCATTGACAGGATAGGCAGTCTAATATCAGCATCCTCTCCCAAGCCAATATTCCCAGCATCGAGCTGCTGTCACCCAAAACCAGCTTCACTAGGCAGGCCATGTCACTCGCATGCCTGACGCCAGCCTCCTGAAGCAACTGCTCTACTTTGAGCGTCACCGCGTCAAAAGACTCCCAGGAGGATAGAGGAAACGCTTTATGGACATTCGCAGGGCACCCCTGAAGAAATCCAACATGCCCATCAACTCATGGGAGTCCCTGACCCTCGACCGCTCAAAGTGGAGAAGGCGCATTCGGGAAGGTACCAAGCACCTCGTGAGATTTCAACAGGAGCACACGGAAGCCAAGTCCAGGCTGTGGAAGGAGCATACAGGCCCCCCAAGCAACTCACCTATCTAAATCTTCAAACACTACCTGCCTCACATGTGATAGAGTCTGCAGTTCACACAACAGACTCGTTAGCCATGTTAGAATTCACTGAACCAGAGTGGAAGCAAGTCATCTTTGGTCCCCAGCAACTGGCTAAGATGACTCCTGTTCAAAGTCCTTCTTTCAATACCTTCCTTGCTTATCCTATCAGCAAGTGACCAAATCAATACTTTAACTACCATAGCACCAATTCGTGCCTCCTTAGGTAAACAATAAAAACAAATGATGTTGAAAATACACAGTATGCTTGTTCATCAACCTCTAGAAAAAGAGACAGATATTTTGGGCAATGAGATCTGATGAAGGATCTACATCCAAAACTCTCTTTTCAACAGAGACTAATTGAGTTTGCGTGCTTGAAACATTAAGGTTTCCAGCATTTGCAGTTTTTTTTTTATAGGTACCCTTTAATACTTTAACTAACCAACACCAATTATTGATCCTTTCTATCTTACCTACCCACACAATCAACTAGTGACCCCTTCAATACCTTACCCACTCCAACACCCAATACATTACCTATCCCCACACCGTCTACCTACCCCCATACTAACTAATGACCAGTTCAATATCTTTCCTCTCCAAAACTAAAAAACTGGTATTCACTAGGAACTGTTAGCATCTCTGAAACTCAAACCAAGTCAAGCTTGAATTGGATTTTGCATATCAGTCTGGTACAAGAAAAGGTAGTATTACAAGAAACTCAGGATTCCCTGCCTTTCCAGCTATCAGCCAAGATACAGATTTCATAAAGCAGGTGTGCTGCCATCACCCAATACTTCCACTCAATCACGGGTTCTGAAAAAACACTCACAGAACTCCATTGGAGGTTCATGCAAATACAGTCAAAACATTTTGGAAAAAAGAGGATCAGTTGTGGCTGAGGTTGAACAGTTCTGGTAAGGAGAATAGTGGGGTGGGGGAAAAAACAGTAATGAATTCAGGGAGAGAAGACTTCAACAGGAAGCAACGAAAGTACCTTGACTCTCAGTCCTGCACTATTTAATATCTATCTTTACCAGTACTTTCAATCCCAGTGCTGCAACAAACATATCTTGCTCCCTCGCCCACTTCCCTCAATCCTTCGGCTGTGGACAGGAAACCAACCACAGACTAACACAAACACGATGCATTTAAACTTTGCATCTTTAATGTTGGGAAAATCAAACAAAAGGGTGCTGAACCAAAGGAGATAAGAGCACAGAAGATCAAAAGCTTGGTTAAAGGGTAGATTTTTTAGAAGGGTCTCAAAGGAGGAAAAGGAACTGGTTTAGGGAGAGAAACTTGGAGAATGGGGCTTAGACAACTGAAGATACAACTGATGGGCGAAAGGAAGGGGAGGTAGCACATGACACCAGAGTCAGAGGATGATGGGCTCAGAGAGCAGGTTTTAAGGCTAGAAAGGGGTGATGCCATCAAGGAATTCAAACATAAAGATGAGAATTTCTGATTTTAATTGGTGATCGGTAGTCAATGCAGGTCAGTGAGGATATGGTTGATGGCTGAGCAGGACTAGCTACTTGATAGGATGCGGGCATCTTTGTGGATGAAATTAAGGAAGTGTAGGATGGGAGTCCGGCTAGAAATGAACTGGAATGGTTAAGTCTGGAAGTGACTAGAGAAACCGAGATTGTTCCAGAAGAGAAAAGGTTCAGGGTAAATATAATAGAGGTGTTCAAAATTATGAATTTTTTACACAGTGAATTATAATCTGGAATGCACTGCCTGAAAGGGTGATGGAGAAGGATTCAATAGTAACATTCAAAAGGGAATTAGATATATACTTAAGCAGGAAGACTTTGCAGGGCTATGAGGAAAGAGCAGGGAGTGGCAATAATTTGACTGCTCTTTCAAATAGACACAACGGGCCGAATAGCCTCCTTCTACGCTGTAAGATTCTATGACTCCGAGCAGGGAAGGCATGGGGAAAGCAGGTTACGCTGGAGCAAAGTTTGGATTGATGAGCAAGGGGCAGGGAGGCAGCAGCAGAGGCAGCTAAACGCATCTCTTACTGGGTGACAAAGAAATCCATGAACTCCTTACACTTGATGTTAGCGACAAGAGTGGAGGGAGCAGGGAAGAGAAATTTAGAGATAATTGGTATTGGAAAAAAGGTTACCTTTGCTCTCCACACTGATCCACAAGTAACAAGTGGCTTTGGCAGAAGAGATCAATATTATTGTAGTCCAGCCAGATCTGTTGATCGATGGCCAATCACGGACCAGATATGCTCAAATCTGTAGCCCTTAGACTTTACTACGAAACCTAATTTCGCCTGACTTCAGGCCTGTACTATTTCCACTTGCACATACCATCAAATTCCCAACAAACAAGCAGCAGGTGAGGAGTGCAGCAGTAGCAGGGACCAGAGAAAGAACACAGCTCCAGCAGCACAGGATACAGTGCATCCAATTAAGAAACTCTCCTGTAAAGAGGCTGATACTAAGACAAAACAGTTGAATGAAAAAATAATCCATTGCTGCTCAGGCTACATATGTGGTATAAATTGTCTCTATATGTGTGTATTAATCTAATAGCAAGCACTTGCACCAGAAGGAGATTACATATAAGTAGTTCAAATAACATTGGTCAATCTGATGTCTTTCAATGAATCATTGGACTATAAACAAAACAAAATTAGAATTCTACATTTCAATGTAACAAAATACCATACTTATAAAAAAAATTGTTAGTCTCTTCCTTTGTTTGTTCACAAATACATGACATGTTGCAGCACCATGTCACCCAAGTTTGACTTCATTAGTGGAAGAATTCTTTATTTGTGGGAAGTGTGCAAAGAACAATTTCACCAAGGACAATGAAAATCTTCCTCTTGGTGACCGTTTTTCCTACAGCTCAAAACTTACACCTGCGTGTGTGCCATGAATGGGAGTCATGTCCCCAAAGGCAACATGAGGGAAAATCTTATTATGCAGCAAGTGGTTAGGATTTGGGATGTACTGCCTGATAGGGTGATGGATACAGATTCAATTGTATTCTTCAGAAGGGAATTGGAAAAATCATTGAATCGTTACAGCACTAAAGAAGGTCATTCGACATCGTGTCCCTGCTGGCCCTCCTAAGGACCAATTCACGTACTGCCACTCCCTCGCCCTCTTCACATGCCTCCTCTTCAGATATTTAGAATATTTAGAAAATGCAAAAAAATTTACAGCACAAAAACAGGCCACTCTGCCCATCGCATCTGTGCCTACCGAGAAACAAACCACCCAGCCTAATCCCATTTTCCAGCACTTGGTCCATATCCCTGGAGGTTATGGGACTTCATGTGCATAGCCAGACACCTTTTAAATGAGCTGAGGGTTTCTGCCTCTACTACTTTTCAGGCACTGAGTTCCAGACCTCCACCACCCTCAGTGAAAACGAAATTCTCATCTCCCCTCTAATCCTTGTACTAACCACATTGAATCTATGCCCCCGATTCACTGACCCCGTCCACTCTATCCAGGCCCCTTACAAGCTTGTACACCTGAATCAAATCTCCCCTCAACCTCCTCTGTTCCTAGGAAAACGCTTGAAGGAGAAAAACAATGCAGGGTTATGGGGGATAGGGCAAGGGAGCGGGCCAAACTGGATTGTTCTTCCAAAGAGCTGGCACAGACTCGATAGGCCGAATGGCCTCCTTCTGTGCTGCACTATTCTACGATTCGATGAATCTTCTTCGCCTTTGGCGGTCCCACTGTGGGGCACTCCACCAAAATCCTTTCCCCTTTGTGACCTCCTTCTCCCTCCTGAGCTGCCACACCCTCTGCCACCACTCTCCCTCCCCTCACCTACACTTAACCAGCATCAACACCCGAAATTAGAGGGGAAGATCCCAGCTGGTCCAGCAAACCTGCCCCACACACACATTCACTGTTCATTCACCAGAGCTTTTCAACCTGTTTAATATCCTCGCTCAGACCATTTCATTGCATTTATTTGCTGACAATTCAGCAGGTGTGGCCCCGGGACCAGCACTCACTCACCCGGCACCTCCTCTCCCTCCGTCTCCGGATCCGCCGCCATCTCCATTTGGACTCGCTCTCCAGCACCGGTTCCGGGAAGGGGCGGGTGCATCGACCCGGAAGTAAACAAACCCACCTGCCATTGGCAACCGAACAAACCGCCCGCCGCAGCGTCATCCCGCGGTCGCAGTGGTGAACTGCCGCTCCGGCCGCCAGCGCCGCTCGGCGGCGACACTGGAGAACTGCAGTATCCAGCCGCCGCGACCTGTTCCCCTCTCAGGAACTGCGCCAGCAAATCCCCTGAGTGCCAACCACCAGCAACACAGAGGAACCATTGCAACAAGCAGTCACCCTGCAAATGATGGGCATGAGAAAGTGTCTATCCGTATTTGTTTTTGCGCTTCATGTTTTTATTGGGGAGGATAGTAAACTGAACTAAAAAGTGAGGAATCAGAGATGAGAGCAGTTTTTGAGAGTGGAAGTGGGTAGCAATATCCCAAAAAGGTCATTTCTGGGTTCACTTCTGTTTACTGTGTATATCAGTGATTTGGATATAGCCCTAGAGGGAGCAGTGTGCAGATGGTACCAAAATATGAAGTATAGTTAATTCTTTAGAAGACCAAAGGAAGCTCCAATTCACAAGACGTCACCAGGGAGCACCCAGAGACAGGAGGCAAAAAAAGAAAAATAACATAAAGGACACAGACTGCAATTGCAGCTGGTGACTGTCCTTTGCCAGCTGCTAAAACCATTTGACAGAATCTCATTGTCAACCCATTTCCCTTCTTACCTCTTCTATCCATCGAATTAACAATACATTTGTATTTCCCAGACAATTCATTACAAAACTAGAATCACAATAATCAAGTTACATAACAATGACCTCATCTGGAGTACTGTATCCAGTTTTGGACTACGCTTCTCACAAAGTGACTGTAGAGAACCTGCAGGTAATGGCAATAGGGATGATCCCCATTCTGAGATAATTGAGCTGTAAAAATACTTGACACTTGACTGAAGAGACCGAGGATTAGAAAGAATCTGATCCAGATATTTAAGATTATTAAACGTATGGATATTGTGGGAGGAGATAATGCCCTATTAAGTCCGATGGCTTCCAGAATCAGGTCAGGGATGGGGCTTGCACTACCCGTGCTTGTTGAAAGTGACGACATTATTTTGTGCTTACTGCCTGTTCATTTTAATTATGCAGGCATGGAGCTTTCTCTACCCACACTAATCATTGATTGCACATCTGTAGGGCAGGCTGGATATTGGGTATCTATGACGCCACTTAAAGTCAGCCAGCACCTTTTAAAGGGGTGGTGGATTTTGGCTGCATAAACCAAGGAAACCCTTCTGATTAAAGAAATGGCTGAAGGATCCCGTCCAAGCTGACCCTCGTTCAGACGAATTTCTCATCAATGCTTCTGGCTCGCAACTTGAGTTGTGTTATATATTGTTATACTATCTGTAAAGTGCTTGGAACTAATTAGCGAGGAACTAATTGTTATGTGTAATTGTTCCAGTGGGGCCACATTCACGGCTGCACTGGAGAGTCATGTGTCATGTAACAGGAAACCAATCTCAAACAGTCCTACACCAGGCAGCATGCTGGCTGAATGAATAAACAAAGACTCCAGCCTTTTCAAGTTTAAAGAGTGATTATTTCTGACAGCTGGTAACCAGAAAACAACCAGAAGACATAACAAGCTGTCCCTCGGAAATTCCCTCCATGCCTTTCCACTTTGCTCAGAGGATTTTCAGGTACCAACTGCTTTTGCATTCTGCACTTTCTCGCTCATGTCTCCCATCCAGATGTGCCCTGGTGTTCCATCTTGTCATCCAGTGGGAGCTTGTGGGGCTTCCTGGATGGAGAACCCTTTATGCAGGAATACAACCCACCCATCCCCCGGTTCCATTAGGAAACTGGCATGGAGAGTGTTACACATAGAAATTGCATGCAACAGGCTTTTAAATAGATTCACAAACTCCCTGCAACTTTTGTAGCCTGGATGAGAACTTTTTCATTATTTATCTACAGTGTGAGAGTTCCAGCCCTGCTTCCACTACTGTAGAGGCTACTCCCCAACTGCTGGCTGCACTTCAGTCCCATGCTCCAGATTTTTGACCACCAAGTGTGGAGGAGGGGAGCAGGCAAGCTAGAGGACCTCCTCATGAGTGGATTCCTGGGTCTTGTAAAGGTTCAAGCAGCACATAATCAAGGAACCATCTGCCTCTCTTCTGCAGATACATCCACACCCTGGTGTCCTTGGAGAGGGAGCATGTGGTACACACCGGTAGACTTGAGGCCTTCCGTGACCAGTGGGTGCCATAGGAACTGGAGTGCATAATCAAACCAGCCAATAACACCACAGTCTAATAAAGTTTTGTTTTCCCAGTTTTATTTTACTGACCCAAATTGGACATTTTTTGGTGGTTAGGGGTGAAACATAGAAACATAGAAAACAGGAGCAGAAATAGGCCATTTGGCCCTTCGAGCCTGCTCCACCATTCATTATGATCATGGCTGATCATCCAACTCAGTAGCCTGTTCCCGCTTTCACCCCACACCCTTTGATCCCTTTAGACCCAAGAGCTATATCTAACTCTTTCTTGAAAACATACAATGTTTTAGCCTCAACTGCTTTCCATGGTAGCGAATTCCACAGGCTCACCACTCTGTGGGTAAAGAAATTTCTTCTCGTCTCAGTCCTGAAAGGTTTACCCTGTATCCTTGGACTATGACCCCTGCTTCTGGACTCCCCCACCCTGTCAAGTCCTGTTAGAATTTTATAGGTTTCTATGAGATCCCCCCCTCACTCTTCTGAACTCCAGCAAATATAATCCTAACTGACTCAATCTCTCCTCATATGTCAGTCCCACCATCCCAGGAATCAGTCTGGTAAACCTTCGCTGCACTCCCTCTATAGCAAGAACATCCTTCCTCAGATAAGGAGACCACAATATTCCAGGTGTGGCCTCACTAAGACCTTGTATAATTGCAGCAAGACATCCCTGCTCCTGTACGCGAATCCTCTCGCGATGAAGGCCAATATACCATTTGCCTTCTTTACCGCCTGTTGCAGCTGCATGCTTACCTTCAGCGACTGATGTACAAGAACACCCAGGTCTCGCTGCATATTCCCCTCTCTCAGTTTATAGCCGTTCAGATAATAATCTGCCTTCCTGTTTTTGCTACCAAAGTGGATAACCTCACATTTATCCACATTATACTGCATCTGCCATGCATTAGCCCACTCACTCAACTTGCCCAAAGCACCCTGAAGCCTCTCTGCATCCTCCTCACAACTCACCCTCCCACCCAGTTTTGTGTCATCTGAAAATTTGGAGATATTACATTTAGTTCCCTCATCTAAATCATTAATATATATTGTGAATAGCTGGGGTCCTAGCACCGATCCCTGCGCTACCCCACTAATCACTGCCTGCCATTCGGAAAAAGACCCATTTATCCCTACTCGTTGTTTCCTGTCTGCCAACCAATTTTCTATCCATCACAATACATTACCCCCAATCCCATACACTTTAAATTTACATGCTAATCTCTAATGTGGGACTTTGTCGAAAGCCTTCTGAAAGTCCAAATAAACCATATCCACAGGCTCCCCCTCATCAACTCTACTAGTTACATCCTGGAAGAATTCTAGTAGATTTGTCAAGCATGATTTCCCTTTTGTAAATCCATGCTGACTCTACCCGATTCTACCACTGTTCGCTAAGTGCTCTGCTATAAAATCTTTGATCATGGACTCTAGAATTGTCCTCACTACCGACATCAGGTTGACTGGTCTATAATTCCCTGCTTTGTCTCTATCTCCCTTTTTAAATAGTGTGGTTACATTAGCTACCCTACAAACTGTAGGAACTGTTCCAGAGTCTATAGAATCTTGGAAGATGACCACCAATGCATCCACTATTTCTAGGGCCACTTCCTTAACTACTCTGGGCCGCATACCATAAGGCCCTGGGGATTTATCGGTCTTCAATCCCAT
This sequence comes from Heterodontus francisci, assembly GCF_036365525.1. Taxonomy (NCBI): domain Eukaryota; kingdom Metazoa; phylum Chordata; class Chondrichthyes; order Heterodontiformes; family Heterodontidae; genus Heterodontus; species Heterodontus francisci. The sequence goes on from NC_090380.1 coordinate 64,201,258, forward strand.
CAATTTCCCCAACACCATTTCTCTACTAATACTGATTTCTTTCAGTTCCTCTCTCTCACTAAGCAATACACTACCCCCAATCCCATGCACTTTAATTTTACATGGGTGGTTCCCCTGTTTACCTCTCAACTGACCGCAGTCGTGTTTTGTTAAAATGATGCTTTAGACCATGAGTGTCTTTAGGGTCAAATAAACAGATGAATGACAGGTTTTTTTGTATGTTAAAAAAGATAACTATTTTTAAACAAATCCCGAAATGATCGCAACATCACTCACACATGCATTCGCCTACACATATATACACAAGAATATAGATGGAGAGAAAAGGATAAGAGGTAGTTTGAAGTCCCAAGTGAGGTAAGTGTTCGTGGTATCCAGAAGATTATTGAGTCTTCTCGGGAGGAAAAGTCTTTTTAAACAAGTTGCAGGCCTGATTATTTGCAATCTTGAACTTGTGGAGTTATTGTAGAGCTCTAGTGGTTGTAATATGGCCCAAAGCTAGAGGTGTGTAGTTTGTTACCTTCACAGATGGTTAGTCTGAAAGTCACTTTGTGCTGTATCTGCTGTGGTGGCTGTTCTTGGTCAGCAGGTTTCTTCTCCTGCCTGTTGGATCCTTCTCACAGGCTTTCTGTGATGTTGACTTTATCTCTTCTTTCTCTCTCTTTCTCCAGAGAGCCACCTTTTTAAGGTCAAAATCTATCACATTGGATTTTTTGTTAGGAGATGCATGGCCCTCTCCGCTGTTGTGACCACACAATTAGCCAGGACAATAACCATGGACATCAGTTGATGTTTGAATGGGAATCATTCTGTTGTGATGTTGTTGCTTCACACCTTATTCATCTTGGTTTGGCTATCTCCAGCATCCTCTGTTAGTTCATTCTTGTCAATCAGAGTAATTAATATGCAATAGCTCCTTTCAATTTCAAAGAGATTCTCCCAGAGCTATTTCAGACTAGCTTAACGAGACTCATCTTTGCAGACAAGTTTGTGAATTTCCAGTACAGGAAGGGGTCACTTGGCCGCTACTCCATTTTGACTGTGATTCAAGTGTTCAAGTTCCTGTGATTTAATTTTAACAGTTGACTTTTTAACTTCATAATTTCTCCATTTCATTGTTTATTTCGTCAGTTCCTTCTATGCATGACAGTGGTACCCCTTTAAAAAGGGGGAGTGTTTGAGTAATTTAAAGAGTGACTGGTGGAGTGACTGATATCACCAATCAAAACAGCAAGAAATGAGAAAAGGAATTAGTGAGAGAGCACCAAGGTTCTCTGATCTGCCTCAGAGGCCCTGGTACAGGCAGTGGACAGAAGAAGGGACACCTTCTTCCGTCAGGGACCATGCAACATGCACTTGAAGATGAAGTTTGGGGCTACCCTGAATTTCCCTCTTGGTAACTAACATGAAAAATCAGCTTGAACAAAAACAAATGTAGAGTCCAAATTATTTTTAAAATGGTAACATTTATTTTGTTTGAAGCTCAAGTTATAAGGTAGAAAGAATTGCTAATTAGCATTTAAGCAGTTTTATATGGATCTGATACTTTAAGGACTCAAGATTTTCTATGATACCTAATACCTACACATTGGATTTAAATGTGCAGGAACATTTGTTACAACCAAGGCGGGAGTAATGCACTGTTAATTCAGTCCCACTGCTTCACAGGTCACAGCAGATCAAGAAAGCTTTCCACCTACCAAAGAATAGCCAAATTAGACACTCTATTTGTCCCCCAGAATAAATCACACTAAACCAGATTTCTTTAAACAACAACAACATTAACTATTTACTAGAAAAGAAATAATATGTCCTAACTACTAATGAGATAAATCTATATATATGAAAAGATTTTTTAAAACTTCTTATTCTTCCTAGCCCGCATGCACACTTACATACATTCAGAAACCGGTTAACTGAGGAAAAAGGATTTTTTGGTCTACAGCTTTTCTTAAGAATAAAAAAGAAAAAATGATTGAGTTTATCACGTTCTGGTAGGATGTTTTCAGTACGGTGAGGTGTCCCAGAGTCGAATTGTCAGATGCCGCTCTAAGTCTCTCCAGGCGAGGTTGATGAACAGTTTGTGATGAGTAGCCGTTAAAGGCAATTTGTTTGCAGCAGGCGTCACACAGGTCTTTCAGCAAAGGTGTAGCAACAGGTCTGCTTGGGTTTTGAAATAGCCGTCTAGCAGTAGAAGCTTTCTTGAGATTTCAGGATCTCCCAAAACACAGGAGGCAACAGGAACCATTCTTGAGGCAGAGATTCTTCAAAGACTGGAGGCATTAGGAATCTGCTACCTCTGACATACAGGGGTTTCTTTTCAGAAAAGCAGTCTTCCTTCACAGAGAGAAGTAACTTTTTTTCTGTGTCTTTTTTCTCTCTCCAGGCAGAGCACAGCCACATTTCAAATGCAGGATTTCTCTTCAAGAGATGCAAAAAACATCCTTTACAGAGAAAGGGCTTTTTCTCCAGTTTCAGCAATCACCGTCCACAGAAAAAATCCTTTCCTCAGTTTTTAAAAACACACAGAATTCTAAGCTTTCAATACAAAAACAAAACTCTTGTAACACATTTTAATATCTTCTCCCCTTCTTCTTAGATAGTCCCTCAGAATCAAGGATCACTTACTTCCACTCCAGTTCTGTGGGTTTTAAGATAACTAATAAGTCCGATGCGTGATCCGCAGACTCTACTATATGTGGGGTGGGTGGTGTTTGAAGGATCAGGTAAATGAGTTACTTGGAGGGCTGTATGCTCCTTCTGCTGTCTGGACATGGCCTCTGCATGCTCCCGTCGACGTCTCTCGAGGTGCTCAGTGCCTTCCCGCATGCTCCTTAATTTTGGATAGTCGTGGACCAGGAATTCTCATTAATTGTTGGGGATGCTGGATCTCTGCAGGAATGCTTTGACAACATCCCTGAAGCATTTCCTCTGCCCTCCTGAGAGTCTTTTTCTGCGATGAATTTTGGAGTAGAGCAGTTGTTTCGGGAGCCTGGTGTCAGGCATGCAAACAATGTGACCTGCCCAGTGAAGCTGGTTTTAGGTGATTAGTGCCTTGGTGCTGGGAATGTTGGCCTGGGAGAGGATGCTGACGTTAGATTGCCTATCCTGCCAACACATTTGAAGGATTTTGAGGAGACAGCATTGGTGTTTTTTCTCCAGTGCCTTGACATGCCTGTTGTAGATTGTCCAAGTCTCCGAAGCATATAGGAGTGTGAGGATCATTGCTGGCCAGCAAATCATGGCCTTAGTCCTGGGTTTGAGGTCCCGGTCCTCAAATGCTCTTTTTCTCAGTCAGCTGAAGGCTGAGCTGGTACATTGAAGGCAGTGGTGGATTTTAGTATTATCATTTTAATATGCAGCTTATGTTGTACTGCTGTGTTCTCAAAAAAGAAAGAACGAGGATGAGGGAACATTGCTATCACTGAGTATGGTGTTATAGATAACAGCCTGGACTTTGCAGTTGGAATGATGGTGAAACTGTCCATGAAACTGACAGCAACATCTGGCAGAAATCCAGATGTTGATGTTAGTCATTCCCTGATCCTCCACAGGGTGTGATGTTGAAGTTGCCACAGATGGCAATCTTTAGAAACCATTTAACTGACTAGAACTTCCCCTTCATGCTGTAATATCATTGTTAAAGACCCTTGAAATAGTTGTCCCTTGTTAATGAACGAGAACTGAGTTTTTAAATGGTGTACTAAGTCATAACTACCCTGGAAAACTAATTCTATATTTGTGTAATGTCATATTTTTCCATTATGTTAAAAATTTCACAGTTTTTAACAAAATATTTTTAAAGTGTGTTTATGATATTTTAGCTTTTAATGTGTATGCCCCAAACTTTATTTCGCTCTTTGTAAAATTTATAAAAAGTGAAGAATAATCAGTATGTATTACTTCTGAGTTTGCTGTCTGTGAGAATACTTCAATATGATAGGCTTGATAACTTGACTGCTGCTGGACCCTTGGAAGTCCCCTTGATTTGTCTCCAAAATCAAACTAACATCAGGAAGGGGGAAATCCAAGCCACAGACATCACTTTGTGGGCTACGTTCTTAAAGGTCAATAGTGATCGTCGTCACTTTGCTGCTGACTGTGAAATCTGGGCCAATAGGTTGTTCACATTGCAGTTCAGAGGAGTGCCCAAGGTTTTTAAAGGACTTCCCTCTTTAACTTTTGGTAAAAGTATATACTTTTTGTAAAGTTAAAATTCTTTGATTTTTTTACAGGGAAGAAAGTTATATTTGTATTTCCAGTTTCCCCCTCGCCTACTCGAACCTGTTAACAGACTTTGTAATGTTTGGGTATAACAGAGATCAAGTTGTTGGGGATTAGATCTACAACTGTTTAAAATAGTAAAATTACAAATAATAGAGATTTATTCAAAAAAAAACTCCCCAGTGAATAGATTTATTCTGAATTATGTGACATTCAGTGAATAATTATTTCAGCAAATTAATGTTAAATCAGTGGTTACTTGATCCAACCACCATAGGGTCAATTGCATGATTCCATACTGCTACCACCATTCCAGCTCTTCACCTCCCTTTTCTACAGTCCCTCTCTCCTCATTGACTTCCCCCTTATATCTTCTCCACTGAACCTCTGCTTCCCTTTTTGTACCTTGCTGCAAGGCATCTCTGCTCTAAACTTTGTCTGCACTCCCCCATGTGCCTATCTCCCTCTGCACTGTAAGATTAGATAAGATAGGGGTGTTTTATGCCCCCTTCTAAGGTGGAAACAGACTTGGCAGCACAAAGCTTGTTGTGAATCAACTTTATTGAGATAAAGGTAAGGATGGGTTTATTCAGGTAAGGATGGGTTTATTAAGTTTTCAGATAAACTATTAGTCACAAACTCAGGCAGTGATTAACAGTCTAACAAAGATACTACCTGTACTAGAGACTGGACAGCAGAGCACCCACCTAGTTTCTCTTGTATTCTGGTCTTCAGGTTTCTTTGGTCTGTCTCTCTCTCGCTCTCTCTCGTAGTTTCTCTTGTCTTTGTTGCTGTTCGAAAATTGATGATCAATCTCGGCCTCCTCCTGAGGTCCCCAGCATCACAGATGCCAGTCTTCAGCCAATTTGATTCACTCCACATGATATCAAGAAACGACTGAAGGCACTGGATATTGCAAAGGCTATGGGTCCTGACAACATTCCGACAATAGTATTGGACACCTGTGCTACAGAACTACAGCATTTGACCGTGTATGGCATCAAGGAGCCCCAGCAAAACTGGAGCCAATGGGAATCAGGGGGAAAACTTTCCACTGGTTGGAATCATACTTAAAGCAAAGGAAGATGGTTGTGGTTGTTGGAGGTCAATCATCTGAGCTCCAGGACATCACTGCAGGAGTTCCTCAGGGTAGTGTCCTGGGCCCAACCATCTTCAGCTGCTTCATCAATGACCTTCCTTCAATCATAAGGTCAGAGGTGGGGATGTTCGCTGATGATTGCACAATGTTCAGCACCATTCACGACTCCTCAGATACTGAAGCAGTCCGTGTAGAAATGCAGCAAGACCTGGAAAGTATTCAAGCTTGGCTAATAAGTGGCAAGTAACATTCGCGCCACACAAGTGCCAGGCAATGACCATCTCCAACAAGAGAGAATCTAACCATCGCCCCTTGACATTCAATGGCATTACCATCGCTGAATCCCCCACTATCAACATCCTCGGGGTTACCATTGACCAGAAACTGAACTGGAGTAGCCATATAAATACCGTAGCGACAACAGCAGGTCAGAGGCTAGGAATCCTGCAGCGAGTAACTCGTCTCCTGACTCCCCAAAGCCTGTCCACCATCTATAAGGCACAGGTCAGGACTGTGATGGAATACTCTCCACTTGCCTGGATGGATACAGCTCCAACACTCAAGAAGCTCAACACCGTCCATGACAAAGCAGCCAGCTTGATTGGAACCCCATCCACAAACATTCACTCCCTCCAGCACTGATGCACAGTGGCAGCTGTGTGTACCATCTACAAGATGCACTGCAACAACGCACCAAGGCTCCTTCGACAGCATCTTCCAAACCTATGACCTCTACCACCCAGAAGGACAAGGGCAGCAAATGCATGGGAACACCACCACCTGCAAGTTCCCCTCCAAGCCACACACCATCCTGACTTGGAACTGTATTGCCGTTCTTTCACTGTCGATGGATCAAAATCCTCGAACTCCCTTCCTAACAGCACTGTGCGTGTACCTACCCCACATGAACTGCAGCGGTTCAAGAAGGCAGCTCACCATCACCTTCTCAAGGGCAATTAGGGATGGGCAATAAATGCTGACCTAGCCAATGATGCCCACATCCCATGAATGAATTAAAAAAAATCTCTGCTGTACAGGCACATAGTCAAGGCTTCTTTTATCCTGGCTTCTTTCTAATTAACCCTCCCTTTCCCCAATCAGTGATTAGTCTTGTATTAAAGGATGCCTTTCTCAACCAATCAAGGTTAATTCTTTGGCTGTTACTAACCTTTTGGATTTATCTAGGTGTTTTTGTGTTGTCTATTGTATTCCATGCTTTTACATTCAGAGGTTCCTTATCTCATTACAAGACAAATCTACATTTTGTTTTTACAGAAGCTGTTTTCACTGTCTGCTGTCAAGGTCTCACCATTTTACTGCAAGGTAAACATTTTAAAACTTGACATAATCTCCCAGAATCCCTCTACCTTGGCATCTTGTCTATACTATGTCCTATTTCCTAAGTTTTCCCACTTTACCATACCAAAAAAAGGGTTCTAATGAAGCTAAATCTTAGTTTTTGATAATAAGTTAGTTGTTAGTTTATAATAGTTAGATTTTAACAATTAATATTCTGGTTAGTAACTTTTTAGTAACCTAATAAATCTTACACCACCTTTACCCTTTCACTTTCATTTTACCTCTCCTTGTGCACCAGTATCCTAATTATAATCCTTCTTGCCACAGCAACCTCTCTGCTGGACTAAGTGACTGCTCTTTGACAAGTTTCCCAGCGTTGTGTGAAAAATTAACTGATTACTTTTCAAAGGGCTCATCGTGCTTATAATATATTTGCTGGTAAAGCAGTTGAAAATACCAGCAGATCCAGGGGTAACCAAAAGAACAGGCCAAGGAAGCAGCCATCATGAGGAACACAGGCAGGGAGTGTAAAGCATGCAAGAGCATGGCAGAAAAACACAGGATAGGATGCGTAGCCTGGGATTGAGGAGGCAGCCCATGCTAGTGGCAGCTTTAAAAAGTGAACAGCTGGTAAATGAGCCAAGATCAGACCTAGGAGCAGCTAAGCAGCCTGACCACACTGACAAACACAGTCAGCCCAGGTGAACAGCAAAATTTAAGTAGCAGGCGTGGAGTAACAGGAAGCAAGGTTTCTTCACAAGGAGCAAACAGCGTAGGAAAGAATAGAAAAAGTAACAAGTTATGTAAGTGGGCCTGGAAAAGATCCCCCTATTGCTGGGAGGAACCAACCTGATTGATACAGTTTTGAGTTGCAGTAGCCCAACTTCGTGTTGGGGGTGACTAGCTTATCCATCTTAATATGGTCAAACTCAGTCCTTTTCTGAACTGCTTCCCTTGTGTATCAGTAACCAGTGCTAGACACAGTATTCAAAGTATGGTCTGACTAGAGTACAGTAGTTTCAGTGTGACTTACTCTGACTTCTATTCTACTGTTCTGGCTATTCAGTGTAACATTTAATTGACTGTGTTAATTGCTATGCTGTATCATTTGGACATGATGGTCATTGAATTATTAAAACCCTTAGATCTCTTGTCCACCTTCAATTTCAACTGTCATTGTTCCTTTTCCCACTTACATGTTATCCAACTTATCTTTTTCTTCCTATGCTGTCTCCTCATATTGAACTGCCTCTCCTAGTTTGGTCTCATATGCAAATTTGAACAATTTGCATTGAGTTTCTGAATCCATGTTATTAATTTAAAATAGGAATAGTAGGGTTTCCAAAATGACTTCTTGGGCACTTCACTCACACCTCCACTCCACCCTGACACAATTCTTGTAACAAATACCTGCTTTCTACCCTTCAGTCAATTTCTCACCCATTTCCAAGATCTATTCTGCATTCCCACTGTTTTAAACTTAACTATTAGCCTTTCATGGGCTATGAAATATTCAATGATTTTATTTAAGTAAGGCATCATGTTGTAGGATTTATCATAGTCCACTTAGGATATTCCTTCCTCAAAAAAATCAGACAGGTTGATCAGCCAGCATTTCCCCTCTGAATCAACAGTGTCTGTTGTTTTGTTAACATCAAAGTAATCATAAAACTCATTTCAGATCAAAGAAAAGCTCTGTAGCCGTATCATACATATCAGTCAGAAATGGTCATAATCAGGTAACTATTGACGAGAGGATGCCCCTGGAACATCCTCATCCTCAACAATGGAGAAGCCTAGCTTGTGACTGACTACAAGAGACAAAACCAAAGTGTTTTTAACCATAAGTACCAAGTGGATAATCCTATTCAACCTCCTCCCCACAGTTATAGATAACAGATACCAGAGTACAGCAAATTCTGTTTACACTACATGACATTAAGGTCTTGGTGCAGATTTAATGGTAAGTTCATTACTGATAAAATACAGCACTATAGTTCTCAATTAACTCAGCAAATTGATCCAAACCACTATTTTGAATGAATAAAAACCAAAACATTGCTGAGCCTGGAAACACAGCAGGCCAGTCAGCACCTCTGGAGAGAACAGACCAGAAAATATTGCAGATATATCATCATTCAGCAGAGGAAGTGTTAACTTGTCTATTTTGTCTATAGACCTTAATTGATCGGTTGAGTGTTTCCAGCATTTACTATTTTGTCGGGTAGTGTTTGCAAACAGGACACGAATTTGCACGTAGCTAACCACCTCTAACAACATGCAGGTCTGTAGCGCCTGAAACGTGGAAAGACGTCCCTGGACGCTTCACGCAAGTGCACTGAGCCCAGGTAACTTTAGACTCTTCTTTTGCAGCTGTTTGCTCAGTGTGACTTGGTACGTAACCAACGTCTGGCTGGCGTTTTCGTTGCATCAGCTACTGGATCACTTGAAGTATAAAACTCAGCTCGAAGGGGCGAAAAGATCATTTGTACCAGGCGGGAGTTAGAGCGCTGCTTAGCACACGATCCGAACCAAAAATGATGATCTTCACTTTAAGGAAGCTTCTGGGGCGCTCGGTTTCACTGAGCAGTAAGTGCCCCCCCGTGCGTTCATTCCGGTGAGTTTTTTGTTTAACCCAAGTGATTTATGTGAAGGGAGAATTAACCCAAGAACATATTGGGAGTGGCGTGGGGGTCGTGGCTGAACTCGCTTCTTATTCTCTTATTACACCACTCGAAGTTAGGTGTTCTTATCTGTACGGTGCACGTTTAATAAACAGAATTTTGTCCTGCTTCAGTTTGAGATGTTTAAATCTCGATGATTGTGACAATATCTGCTTCGTAGGCATTACCGAGTTGTGTAGGCTGCAGGGTTTCACCAGTGTGCAAGAAGTCCACACCACGTCAGGAATGAGGCTTTTTAAAGTAATCTGCGCCGCAGGACAACAGCCAGGCAGTATCCAGTTACAAATCTCAAACCATGTTTCATTAAGAGTCACAGCTTTCAAATTAAACTGTAAAATATAATTGCATTGTAAGCGAAAGTTTATCCAGGGGCCATAGTCTGGTTAAAAACCGAATAAAAAAAGTCTTACTTGCCCGAGAAGTACACATCTTTGAATAGTTGATCAAAATGTTATGGTGCACTGTGTGTGTGACAGAAATCACAAGCGACCATTGTAACGCTTTTACTTTTCCAGGGTCAGGACAGTTTGGCGGATGAAATTGGGAACCAAGTGCAAAAGGGGTGATAGCGATTGGCAGCCTGTTTTACATTGTTGCTGATATTGTATTCTACTTCTATCAAAGAGCAATTGCATGCTTTTTTTTTTGAAGAAAAAACTGGGGGAACTGCATGAGCTACATATTGATTGAAGTTTGCTCTGTCAGTGCAAGCTTACAGAAACTGGTTTTACCAATGCAATTTGTCACAAAACTGGCCTAACCAGCGAAAAAGATCGAGGAATTTTAAGAACAAGTTAGGTGGAGCAGAAATCAAATTTCTGCGTTCTTTAACGCTGGTTTATAAATCATTGCACTGGCCTCACCGACAGATCAAAATAATAAGCAGGGCGAGTTTGAACCAATTGCGACCATTCAAGCAAGCTCCTAAAATTAAGATTTTTTGGGTGCAAATGCATGGGTCAGTATGTTTTCTAACATTTTCAACTATTTAATTTACTAAGAAACTGACTATTGTATAACAATTAACCTGTACTGAACCATTTACTAGTTTTTGAAGTCATTTTTCGTCATTTACAATCAGGTTTTATTTTATTTATTTTTATTTAGAGATACAGCACTGAAACAGGCCCTTCGGCCCACCGAGTCTGTGCCGACCAACAACCACTCATTTATACTAATCCTATATTAATCCTATATTCTCTACCACATCCCCACCATTCTCCTACCACCTACCTACACTAGGGGCAATTTACAATGGCCAATTTACCTATCAACCTGCAAGTCTTTTGGAGGTGGGAGGAAACCGGAGCACCCGGCGAAAACCCACGCAGACACAGGGAGAACTTGCAAACTCCTCACTGGCAGTACCCAGAACTGAACCCAGGTCGCTGGAGCTGTGAGGCTGCGGTGCTAACCACTGTGCCGCCCATATTTGCTGATCTAATTTTGATTAAAGATGCTTTTCTGTGATTACCCATTTTCAGCTGTATAAATAAAACTTCACCATGTATCAGTCTTAAATACGTAAAGGATATTTCCGAGTGCAAGATGGGAAAAAATAAACGATTATGTTCTATTACACTGCCCAATTGTCATGAAAGATATTATGTTTATGATTATGCCAATAAGTTTGAGTGGAAACTTGAACTGTAACTTCAATTTGGAAAAACAGTGCAATTTCAAACTTAATTTGTGCCTTGATTGCCAATTTGTGCCCACAGCTGAAACTCTTCATCCCCGTGTGCAGTGATTTTTCTTTGGATCCAGTTCCTAATGGACATGAGCCAGCAGTGCCAAACCAGCACCAATTGGAAATCTCACTCAAGGCTACAGGATGACTGTAAAATGTGTAGGGGTTGGGGGCGGGGTGTCACATTGATGCGTTTGCAGGTGCTCTTTGGAGGGCGGGGTGAGGTATGTTGGGGAACAGTAGCGTGAGCATCTGATCTTGAGTTCTTGGTCCTGTCACTGAAATGGGAAGCATTCAAATTTCCTGCATTAGCATCCCTCAACTTGATAGCAAAATTTTAATAAGTGACATTCCACATTACATTTTATGTTGTTAAAACTGACAGCAAAATCCTAGATTGGCATTGATCTATGACTGTGGTTTTATGAATGTAAATACAGAGAGCTGGCACACACAATTTGCTCTACCATAACACAACCTAAACAAATGCTAAGTGTGGAAGTGCTTCAAAACCTCCGATATCATCATGGGTTTGATTCTTGCCTTGAGCTGGTCTTAGCCAGGGCAGCAGTGAAAGAAATACAAATGGCATTGGCACTTTTCAACTAAGGAAAAGGAAAATATGTTCCTTTTCCAGATTGTACTTTCTCTAGGAGGCTGCTGGATAACAGTGCATCAGCTGATAGCTGTGTTACCCTCCACAATTGAATAGCCTGCTACTCTATTTAGGCTCACAAATGAAAAGAGGACCTAGTTGATGTATTGGAGAGCTGCTATCATGTGTGAAATGGTATGCCAGCAAAAGATAGTTCCTTTGGCAGGATGTGCGGGGGGAGGGGCCATGGGGAGAATGGGCTGATAATACAGCAGATTAACCAGTTTACTTTGATTTCCTGCTGCATGCAAATGGAACCCTGGCTGCAAACTCAATTTTTAAAAAATAGCATTTAAAATCAATGTATGAGAAAAGTGCTGAGTGTCATGCAACTGAAGTGTGGGGAAAGAGGCTTGAAGGTGCGTCTGTAGTTTAGACATTACCTGATGATCAGTAGCAGATGAGATATTGTGTTTTCTTAATTAAATAGTTAGGATGACATTTTTGGGCACATCAGAACCAAATTGTATTGTACCCTGAATATTGATCTTCCCTTGTTGAAATTATGGTTTTATTAAAAAGGGAGATCAAGTAACCAAGGAAATAATTAGCATGTCCATATTGCATTTATAGGTTAAACCTTGAAGAGTTGAATCTTTAAAGCCAAACTTGTCATTCAGTCAATTCAGTAAATCATATTGTTGGAGTTTATGTGCCTCTGTTTCATACTGTACTGCAGCCCAATAAAGTCTTTACCACGGCCACAAGACAAAACCAGAATAGTGACTTGGTTTAGACACAAAATTGAGACACAGGAAAATGCCAGAAACACACAGGTCAATTGGATTCTAAAGACAGTGTATAAATTGAAATTGGGAGCAATTTAGAATCCAGCATAGGATGACCAAGAAGCTGATAAAGGGAAAACAGAATATGAATGCAAGCTAGATAGAAACATAAGGGTGGACTGTAAAAGCTTCGTTAGGTATGTGAAAAGAAAAAGATTAGCAAGGACAAATATGGGTCCATTACAGGTAGAGACAGGAGAATTTATAATGGAGAATAGAGAAATGGTGGAGAAACTAAACAATTACTTTGTGTCTGTCTTCAAAGAGGAAGATACAGAAAATCTCCCAAAAATACTAGGGAATCAAGGGACTTGTGAAAATGTGGAACTGAAAGAAATTAGTATTAATAAAGAGGTAGTACTCAAAAAAAAAAAAAAAAAAAAATTGATTGAAGGTTGATAAATCCCCTGGACCAGATGAACTACATCCCCGCGTGTTGAAGGAGGTGGCTATGGAGATAGTGGATGCATTGGTGGTTATCTTTCAAAGTTCCATAGATTCTGCAAAAGGTCCTGCAGACTGGAAAGTAGCAAGTGTAACCCCACTATTTAAGAAAGGAGGGAGAGAGAAAATGGGGAACTACAGACTTGTTAGTTTAACATCCAGTAGTTGTTACAATGTTAAAAGCATGTGATAACTAGACACTTGGAAAATAATGATATGATTGGGCAGAGTCAACATGGATTTATGAAAGGGAAATCATGTTTGACAAACTTTCTGGAGTTTTTTTGAGGATGTTACTTGTAGCATAAATAAAGGAGAACCAGTGGATGTGGTGCATTTGGATTTTCAGAAGGCTTTTGATAAGGTCCCACACAGGAGGTTAGTAAACAAAATTAGAGCACATGGGATTGGGGGTAATTAACTGCAATGGATTGAGAATTAGTTAACAATCAGAAAACAGAGAGTAGGAATAAAAAGGGTCATTCTCAGGATGACAGGCTGTTCTTTTTGGGGTACCTCAAGGATCAGTGCAAGGACCACAGCTGTTCACAATCCATATAGATGATTTGGATGTGGGGACCGAATGCAATATTCCAAATTTGCTGATGAGACAAAACTAGGTGGGAATGTAAGTTGTGAGGAGGATACAAGGAGGCATCAAAGGGACCTGGACAGGCTAAGTGAATGGGCAAGAACATGGCAGAAGGAATGTGTGAGGTTATCCACTTTGGTAGCAAAAACAGAAAGACAGAGTATTTCTTAAATGGTGAGAGGTTGGGAAGTGTTGATGTCCAAAAGGACCTGGGTGTCTTTGTTCATGAGTCACTGAAAGTTAGCATGCAGGTGCAGTAAGCAATTAGGAAGGCAAATGGTATATTGGCCCTCATCGCAAGGGGTTTTGAGTACAGGAGTAAAGAAGTCTTGCTGCAATTGTATAGAGCCTTGGTGAAACTGCACCTGGAGTATTGTGTACAGTTTTGGTCTCCTTATCTAAGGAAAGATATACTTGCCAGAGAGAGTGTAATGGAGGTTCACCAGACTAATCCCTGGGATAGCGGGATTGCCTTATGAGGAGATATTGAGGAAACTGGACCTATATTCTCTAGAGTTTCGAAGAATGAGAGGTGACCTCATTGAAACTTACAAAATTCTCACAGATCATGACAGGGTGGATCTAGATAGGATGTTCCCCTGGCTGGTGAGTCTGGAACCAGGGTACATAGTCTCAGAATAAGAGGTAGGCCATTTAAGACTGAGATGAGGAGGAATTTCTTTACTCCCATGGTAGTGAATCTTTGGAATTCTCTACACTCTGAGCTTCCACAGCCCTCTATCATTGAGCATGTGGAAGACAGAAGTCAATAGATATCTGGATTCGAAAGGCGTCAAGGGATATGGGGATAGCGCAGGAAAGTGTCGATGAGGTACATGATCAGCCATGATCTAATTGAATGGTGGAGCAGACTTGATGGGCTGAATGGCCTACTCTTTTTCCTATGTTCCTAAATTTATAGGCGCCTAGATAGAGTGGGTAGGAAGGACCTATTTCTGTTACCAGAGAGATCAATAATCAGGGGGGATAGATTTAAAGTAATTGGTGGAAGGATTAGAGGTGAGTTGAGGAGAAATGTTTCCAGCCAGTTGGTTGTGGGGGTCTGGAACTCACTGCCTGAAAGGGTGGTAGAGGCTTAAACCTTCATTGCATTAAAAAAAAATCTTAGATATGCATTTTAAGTGCTGTAACCTACAGTGCTACGGGCTAAGAGCTGGAAGTTGGGATTAGAGTGGGTCGCGCAGTGGTTAGCACCGCAGCCTCACAGATCCAGCAACCTGGGTTCAGTTCTGGGTACTGCCTGTGCAGAGTTTGCAAGTTCTCCCTGTGACCGTGTGGGTTTCTGCCAGGTACTCTGGTTTCCTCCCACAGCCAAAGACTTGCAGGTTGATAGGGGCAATTTACAATGGCTAATTTACCTAGTGTAGGTAGGTGGTAGGAGAATTGAGGGAAGGTGGGGTTGTGGTAGGGAATATTGGATTAAATGTAGGATTAGTATAAATGGGTGGTTGTTGGTTGGCACAGATTCGGTGGGCCGAAGGGCCTGTTTCAACGTTGTATCACTCGGACTCTTTTTTGGAGGGCATGATGAGCCGAATGGCCTCCTTCTATGCTATAAATCTTCCGATGTTTCTAAAACGACCAGAAACCCTTTGGCCAGTGTTAGCCTGCCTTTTTTCTCTTCAAATCCAAGTCACCTGCTGTCCATTAAGAGTATTTTCTGTTTCTGTAATGAAGTGTGGTCTGTTTTTACATGACTTTGAAACAGCAACTGTTTCTTGCTCTCATTAAGGCGCAAAATAAAGACAGGCATGTTTCACTAAATTCAGGGTTATAGTTTAATATAACATAAAATTTCTTTGGGTTCTGATTGCAGATGTGGACAGGTTATGCTAAGTGCTACTGCTCTGAAAGGGCGTCATCTGTTGACTCTCAAGGATTTTAATGGTGAAGAAATAAAGCAACTATTGTGGACAGCAGCTGATCTGAAAATGAGAATAAAACAGAAAGGCGAGGTAAATGGCAGGATAATAGCATCACTGATACTAGAAATTCCTTTGATGTATAGATTCAGTAAAATCTCCTGTTCTTCAATCTCTTTCTTTCCAATGGTGCCATTCAGGCATGCATCCTACTCTTGTAAGGCTATGTTTAGTGCAGTAGATGTTCTTCCATGATAGATAAGGTCTAAATCAGGTTTTATTCTACTTTCCAATAGGAAGAGCAACATGCATCGTTCAATCCAGCTTTTTGTTCTAGTCAAGGAAAATTTTTTTTTAATTCTTTCATGGGATGTGAGCGTCGCAGGCCAGGCCAGCATTTATTACCCATCCCTAATTGCCCTTGAACTGAGTGGCTTGCTAGGCCATTTCAAGGGCATGTAAGATTTAACCACATTGCTGTGGATCTGGAGTCACATGTAGGCCAGACCAGGTAAGGACAGCAGATTTCCTTCCGTAAAGGACATTAGTGAACCAGATGGGTTTTTACCACAATCGATGGCCATCATTAGACTAGCTTTAAATTCCAGATTTATTAATTGAATTCAAATTCTATCTTCTGCTGGGGTGGGATTCGAACCCATGTCCCCAGAGCAATACCTGGGTCTCTGGATTACTAGTCCAGTGACAACATCAGTACGCCACCGTGAGAGGAAGCCTTGAAGCCTCACAACTTGAATTGTGAGCTGATTTAGGAGCCTTGCACATGATACCTTGAGCTTTAGGAAAAACCGCCGTCATAAATGAAATCATTTTCCCTTGCCCACTCTAGTATAATTCAATGTGGAGGTCCAAACTCCAAAATCTTTCTTGAATCTGACTTGAAACAATTTAGATTTAACTGTATATAGATTTTTCCAACTTTAGACACCACTAGTACCTGTTGCAGGTGGGTGCAGTAATGAACACTGTAACAAATAACCATTGTAAAGTTTGAGTGGGATTCCTCTCTCTCTTTCACCCTTTCCCACTCTAGGAGTTTTTGTGCCTCTTCAGTCCAGCAATTCTTAATGCAATGTTTACTAATGTTTCTGGTACAGAGTGGTTGTGGGTATAGTAAAGCTTCTAATCTTATTTTGTTTTTGTTCCACTTCTTTGTGGATTACAACAGATACTCCCTTTGCTTCAAGGGAAATCTATTGCCATGATATTTGAAAAAAGAAGCACCAGAACAAGAATATCTACAGAAACAGGTGAGAGATTTCTCTCCAAGAAATAGAGGAACCGTATGCATATTTGTGCAACTAGGAAAGATCTATTGTAAATGTTTTTTTCCCCCAAGTAAAGAAAGTCAAATGGTATGTTTTGTTACAAATGAATTGGGCTATAAAAGTAAAATAAAAGTCTTCCTGCAATTACACAAGGCACAGAGAGGTTGCCTTACCTAAGGAAGGTTATACTTGCCTAAAGGTAGTGCAATGAAGGTTCAGTAGACTGGTTGCTGGGATGAGGGAATTGTCCTATGAGGAGAGACTGAGTAGACTAGCCCTATATTCCCTAGAATTGAGAAGAATGAAAGGTGACCTAATTGAAACTTATAACATTCTTAAGGGGATTGACAGGGTAGATGCTGAGAAAATGTTTCCCCCAGCTGGGGAATCGAGAACACAGGGTCACAATCTCAGAATAAGAGATCAGGCATTTAGGACTGAGATGAGGAAAGATTTCTTCAATCAAAGTAGTGAATCTTTTTGAATTCTCTACTCCAGAGTGCTGTGGATGCTCAGTCGGTGAGTACATTCAAGACAGAGGTTGATAGATTTTTGGGTATTAAGGGATATGGGGATATTGCAGGAAGGTGAAGTTGAGGTAGAAGATCAGCCATGATCTTGTATATCAATTGTGTTTAATTATGTGAAGATGGAGGGCATTAATTGGCATGTCACTTGAGCACATATAAAGAGAGACTTACTGAAACTGTGGTGTGGTTGAGTTAGGAAGTGTATGCTTAATGTTTCACTCTGGAAATAAATGTAAGACCAAGTAAAGATTGGCTCCAGTATGATCCTTCACTAACAGGCTTTCTGGAGTAGAACATGACAGAAGCGGCTGGAACAGCCAAATGGCCTACATCAGCTCCTATTTCTTATCTTGTGAAATACGTAGGTGAAGGTCCAGTACACCAACAGTAAGGATAAAGAGTAACTCCCTAAATGCAATAATTCAAGTAAAATTAATGGCGTCAACATAAATGAAATGGAAGTTTGAGACTGAGTAATAAAACTCAAAAAAAATATTGAGGGTGAGGGGTACTTTCTCCCAAGTATTAAGAGAGATAATGTCTGAGGTTTGTGAATCATTGGCTTGTTATGAGGGAGTCAGTGAACACTGGACGGTATGAGTATATTGGAAACAGGCTAACATGGTGCCCTTTTTTAAAAAGGATGGCAAACAGACCCAGGCACTGCAGACCCACTATCAGGAGTTCCTTGCAAAAGGCTACTATCTAATTTTAAAGCATTTATGGACTCAGTAAAACCTGGCAATGAATCAGAAATTTGTTTAAAGATGGGAAGCAGTGGGTACTTGGTTAGAGAAGTTACATCAAAGTTTAGTCAGCTGTTGAGTTGGGTGCCCAGAAGGACCCCTGCTACTTTTAGATAATAAACTAGATAGGGCAATTGAATCTGAGGAGTCAGCTCCGGACCTACAGAATTAATTGGACAAAATATGTAAGTGGGAAAATTAATGACAGATAAACATAATTGCAAATGTGTGTATCTTACTGCACATAGGGAAAGATGAGTGATAGGAGCAATTCAAGAAATAGAAACATGCAGCAGGTCGGGCAGCATCTGTGGAGAAAGAAACAGTTAGTGTTTCAGGTCAATGGCCTTTCATCAGGAGTAGAAATGTAATAGTTTTAAGCAAGTGAAAGGGAAATGGTGGAATTTGAATTCAATGAATAAATCTGGAATTAAAAAGCTAGTCTAGTGATAATCATGAAACCATTGTCGATTTGTTGTAAAAACCCATCTGGTTCACCATTGTCCTTTAGGAAAGAAAATCTACTGTCCTTACCTGGTCTGGCCTACATGTGACTCCAGACCCACAGCAATGTGGTTGACTCTTAAATGTCCTCTGAAATAGCCTAGCAAGCCACTCAGTTGTATAAAACCACTACAAAGTCTAAGAAAAGGAATGAAACCGGACAGACCACCTGGCACCAACCTAGGCACCGGAAACGACAACAGCAAACCCAACCCTGAAAAGTCCTCCTTGCTAACATCTGGGGGCTTGTACCAAAATTGGGAGAGCTGTCCCACAGACTAGCCAAGCAACAGCCTGATATAGTCATACTCACGGAATCTTACCTTACAGACAATGTCCCTGACACCATCATCATCCCAGGGTATGTCCTGTTCCACCGGCAGGACAGACCCAGCAGAGGTGACGGCACAGTGATGTACAGTCGGGAGGGAGTTGCCCTGGGAGTCCTCAACATTGACTCTGGACTCCATGAAGTCTCATGGCATCAGGTCAAACATGGGCAAGGAAACCTCCTGCTGATTACCATCTACCGTCCCCTCGGCTGATGACTGTGCTTCTCCATGTTGAACACTAATTCGAAGAAGCACTGAGGGTAGCAAAGGCACAAAATGTACTCTGGGTGGGGGACTTCAATGTTCATCACCAAGAGTGGCCCAGTAGCACCACTACTGACCAAGTTGGCTGAGTCCAAAAGGACATAGCTGCTAGACTGGGTCTGCAGTGATGGAAGGAGTCATCGACAGTGCTATCAAGCGACACTTGCTCAGAAATACCCTGCTCACTGACGCTCAGCTTGGGTTCCACCAGGGCCACTCTGCTCCTGACCTCATAACAGCCTTGGTCCAAACATGGACAAAAGAGCTGAACTCAAGAGGTGAGGTGAGAGTGACTGCCCTTGACAACAAGGCAGCATTTGACCGAGTGTGGCATCGAGAAGCCCTAGCAAAACTGGAGTCGATGGTAATCAGGGGGAAAGCTCTCCGCTGTTTGGAGTCATGCCTAGCACAAAGGAAGATGGTTGTGGGTGTTGGAGGTCAATCATCTCCGTCCCAGGACATCACTGCAGGAGTTCCTCAGGGTAGTGTCCTAAGCCCAACCATCTTCAGCTGCTTCATCAATGACCTTCCCTCCATCATAAGGTCAGAAGTGGGGGCGTTTGCTGATGATTGCACAATGTTCAGCACCATTCACGACTCAGAGTTCCGAAGAAGGGTCACTGACCCGAAACGTTAACTCTGCTTCTCTTTTCACAGATGCTGCCAGATCTGCTTGAGTGGTTCCAGCATTTCTTGTTTTTGTTCCATTCACGACTCCTCAGATACTGAAGCAGTCTAGGTGCAGCAAGACTTGGACAACATCCAGGATTGGGCTGATAAGTGGAAAGTAACATTCGTGCCACACAAGTGCCAGACAATGACTATCTCAAACAAGAGAGAATCTAACCATCTCCCATTGACCTTCAACGTCATTACCAACACTGAATCCCCCACTATCAACATCCTGGAGGTTACTGTTGACCAGAAACTGAACTGGACCAGCCACATAAATGCTGTGGCTGCAAGAACAGGTCAGAGGCTGGGAATGCTGCAGCAAGTAACTCACCACCTGTCTCCGCAATACCTATCCACCATCTATAAGGCACAAGTCAGGAGTGTGTTGGAATACTCTCCACTTGCCTGGATGGGTGAAGCTCCAACAACACTCCAGAAGCTCGACACCATCCAGGACAAAGCACCCTGCTTGATTGGCACACCATCCACCACCTTCAACATTCACTCCCACCACCACCGACACACAGTGGCAGCAGTGTGTACCATATACAAGATGCACTTCAGCAACTCAGCAAGGCTCCTTCGACAGCACGTTCCAAACCCGCAATCTCTACCACCTGGAAGGACAAAGGCAGCAAATGCATGGAAACACCAACACCTGAAAGTTCCCCTCCAAGCCACGCACCATCCTGACTTGGAACTATTTTGCCGTTCTTCCACTGTCACTGGGTCAAAATCCTGGAACTCCCTTCCTAACAGCACTGTAGGTGTACCTTCATCCCAAGCACTGCAGTGGTCCAAGAAGGCCACCACCACCTTCTCAAGGGCAATTAAGGATGGACAAGAAATGCTGGCCATGCCTACGACACCCACATCCCGCGAACAAATAAAAAATAAAATAAAATGCTGACTGCTCAACTTCCCTTCCATAGTATGATCAGAACAAGTCAGCATGGTTTTACTAAAGGAAGATCCTGTTTGACAAATTTATTAGAGATTTTTGAGGATATAACTGGTAGGGTAGATAAAGGGGAACCAGTAGATGGTTGGCCTTTATAGCCACTCCAGGCGCTGCTCCACACACCACTGACCACCTCCAGGCGCTTACCCATTGTCTCTCGAGATAAGGAGGCCGAAGAAGAAGAGTAGATGTTGTATACCTGGATTTTCAAAAGGCATTCAATAAAGTGCCACATAAAAGATTAATAGGCAAGATAAGGGTTCATGGTGCTGGGGCTAATGTATTAGCGTGGATAGAGGATTGGTTAACAGACAGGAAGCAGAGAGTGCACATAAATGGGGCATTTTCAAGTTGGCAGGCAGGGTGCCGCAAGGATCAGCGCTGGGGCCTCAGCTGTTTACACTCTGTATTAACGACTTGGATGACGAGACAGAGAGTAATGTATCTATGTTTGCTTATGATACAACGCTCGGTGGAAATATAAGCTGCGGGGAGGATGTAGAGAGGCTGCAAAGAGATACAGACAGGTTAAGTGAGTGGGCAACAAGATTGCAGATGGAGTATAATGTAGGGAAGTGTGAAGTTGTTCACTTTGGTCGTAAAAATAGAAAAGCAGAATATTTTTTAAAAGGTGTGAAACTGTTAAGTGTTGATGTTCAGAGAGACTTGGGGGTACTCATACAAGGAACGCACAAAGTTAACATGCAGGTGCAGCAGGCTATTAGGAAGGCAAATAGCATGTTGGCCTTTATTGCAAGGGGATTGGAGTACAGGAATAAAGAAGTCTTACTAAAATTGTACAAGGCTTTGGTGAGACCGCACCTAGAATACTATGTGCAGTTTTGGTCTCTGCATTTAAGAAAGGATATACTTGCGCTGGAGGCAGTGCAGTGAAGATTTCGTAAATTGGTGCCTGGGATAAGGGGGTTGTCCTATAATCACAGAATAATACAGTGCAGAAGAGGCCCTTCGGCCCATCGAGTCTGCACCGATGCATTAAAACACCTGATCTGTCTACCTAATCACATTTGCCAGCACTTAGCCCATAGCCTTGAATGTTATGTTTAGAGATACAGCACTGAAACAGGCCCTTCGGCCCACCGAGTCTGTGCTGACCATCAACCACCCATTTATACTAATCCTACACTAATCCCATATTCCTACCACATTCCCACCTGTCCCTATATTTCCCCTACCACCTACCTATACTAGGGGCAATTTATAATGGCCAATTAACCTACCAACCTGCAAGTCTTTGGCATGTGGGAGGAAACCGGAGCACCCGGAGGAAACCCACGCAGACACAGGGAGAACTTGCAAACTCCACACAGGCAGTACCCAGAATTGAACCCGGGTCGCTGGAGCTGTGAGGCTGCGGTGCTAACCACTGCGCCACTGTGCCGCCCCTGTACGTTATGACGTACCGAGTGCTCATCCAGGTACTTTTTAAAGGATGTGAGGCAACCTGCATCTACCACCCTCCCAGGCAGGGCATTCCAGACCGTCACCACCGTCTGGGTAAAAATGATCTTCCTCAAGTCCCCCTTAAACCTCCCGCCCCTCACCTTAAACTTGTGGCCCCTCGTTACATAGCTAGGAAAAGGGATGAGGACCTGAAAAGCGAATATAGGGAGTTAGGTTGGAAGCTGAAAGGCAGGACGAGCAAAGTAGTAATCTCAGGATTGTTACCGGTGCCACGTGCTAGTGAGGCTAGAAACCGGGAGCAAGTGTAGCTGAACACGTGGCTACAGAACTGGTGTAGGAGGGAGGGATTCAGATATGTGGATCATTGGGATACCTTCTGGGGAAGGTGGGACCTGTACAAGAAGGACGGTTGCATCTGAACTGGAGGGGCACCAATATCCTGGGCGGGAGGTTTGCTAGAGCTCTTCGGGAGGGTTTAAACTAGTTTGGCAGGGGGATGGGAACCGGAGCCACGGATCAGTGGATGGGGTAGCTGTTGAACAGGCAGATACCGAGTGCAGAGAGTCTGTGAGGAAGGTTAGACAGTTGACAGGGCAAAGTTGCAGCCAGTATGATGGGTTGAAGTGTGTCTATTTTAACGCAAGAAGTGTCAGGAATAAGGGTGATGAACTTAGAGCATGGATCAGTACTTGGAGCTACGATGTTGTGGCCATTACGGAGACGTGGATATCACAGGGGCAGGAATGGATGTTGGATGTTCCGGGGTTTAGATGTTTCAAAAGGAATAGGGAGGGAGGTAAAAGAGGTGGGGGAGTGGCATTGTTAATCAGGGATAGTATCACAGCTGCAGAAAGGGAGGTCGTCGAGGAGGGTTTGTCTACTGAGTCATTATGGGTGGAAGTCAGAAACAGGAAAGGAGCAGTCACTTTGGGAGTTTTCTATAGACCCCCCAATAGCAACAGAGACATGGAGGAACAGATTGGGAGGCAGATTTTGGAAAGGTGCAGAAGTAACAGGGTTGTTGTCATGGGTGACTTCAACTTCCCTACTATTGATTGGAACCTCCTTAGTGCAAATAGTTTGGATGGAGCAGTTTTTGTCAGGTGTGTCCAGGAAGGTTTCCTGACTCAATATGTAGATAGGCCGACGAGAGGGGAGACTATGTTGGACTTGGTGCTTGGCAACGAACCAGGCCAGGTGGCAGATCTCTCGGTGGGAGAGCATTTCTGTGATAGTGATCACAACTCGCTGACCTTTTACTATAGTCATGGAGAGGGACAGGAGCAGACGGGATGGGAAAATATTTAATTGGGGGAGGGGGAATTACAATGCTATTAGGCAGGAACTGGGGAGCATAAATTGGGAACAGATGTTCTCAGGGAAATGCACGACAGAAATGTGGAGGTTGTTTAGGGAGCACTTGCTGCGACTGCTGGATAGGTTTGTCCCGATGAGGCAGGGAAGGGATGGTAGGATGAAGGAACCTTGGATGACAAGAGATGTGGAACAGCTAGTCAAGAGGAAGAACGAAGCTTACTTAAGGTTGAGGAAGCAAGGATCAGGCAGGGCTCTAGAGGGTTGCAAGGTAGCCAGGAAGGAACTGAAGAATGGACTTCGGAGAGCTAGAAGGGGACATGAAAAAGTCTTGGCGGGTAGGATTAAGGAAAATCCCAAGGCGTTCTACACTTATGTGAGGAACAAGAGGATGGCCAGAGTGAGGGTAGGGCCGATCAGGGATAGTGGAGGGAACTTGTGCCTGGAGTTGGAGGAGGTACTTTGCTTCAGTATTCACTAGTGAGTGGGACCTGGTCGTTTGTGAGGACAGTGTGGAACAGGCTGATATGCTCGAACAGGTTGAGGTTAAGAAGGAGGATGTGCTGGAAATTTTGAATGATATGAGGACAGATAAGTCCCTGGGACCAGACGGGATATACCCAAGGATATTATGGGAAGCGAGGGAAGAGATTGCTGCGCCTTTGGCGATGATCTTTGCGTCCTCACTGTTCACTGGAGTAGTACTGGATGATTGGAGGGTGGCAAATGTTGTTCCCTTGTTCAAGAAAGGGAATAGGGATAACCCTGGGAATTATAGACCAGTCAGTCTTACGTCGGTAGTGGGCAAATTATTGGAGAGGATTCTGAGAGACAGGATTTATAATTATTTGGAAAAGCATGGTTTGATTAGAGACAGTCAGCATGGCTTTGTGAGGGGCAGGTTATGCCTCACAAGCCTTATTGAATTCTTTGAAGATGTGACAAAACACATTGATGAAGGAAGAGCAGTGGATGTGGTGTATATGGATTTTAGCAAGGCGTTTGATAAGGTTCCCCATGGTAGGCTCATTCAGAAAGTAAGGAGGCATGGGATTCAGGGAAATTTGGCTGTCTGGATACAAAATTGGCTGGCCCATAGAAGTCAGAGGGTGGTAGTAGATGGAAAGTATTCAGCATGGAGCTCGGTGACCAGTGGTGTTCCACAAGGATCTGTTCTGGGACCTCTGCTCTTTGTGATTTTTATAAATGACTTGGATGAGGAAGTGGAAGGCTGGGTTAGCAAGTTTGCCGATGACACAAAGGTTGCTGGAGTTGTGGATAGTGTGGAGGGCTGTTGTAGGTTGCAACGAGACATTGACAGGATGCAGAGCTGGGCTGAGAAGTGGCAGATGGAGTTCAACCTGGAAAAGTGTGAAGTGATTCATTTTGGAAGGTCGAATTTGAATGCAGAATACAGGCTTAAAGACAGGATTCTTGGTAGCGTGGAGGAACAGAGGGATCTTGGGGTCCATGTCCATAGATCGCTCAAAGTTGCCACCCAAGTTGATAGGGTTGTTAAGAAGGCGTATTGTGTGTTGGCTTTCATTAACAGGGGGATTGAGTTTAAGAGCCGCGAGGTTATGCTGCAGCTCTATAAGGCCCTGGTTCGACCACACTTGGAATATTGTGTTCAGTTCTGGTCGCCTCATTATAGGAAGGATGTGGAAGCTTTAGAGAGGGTGCAGAGGAGATTTACCAAGATGCTGCCTGGACTGGAGGGCATGTCCTACGAAGAAAGATTGAGCGAGCTAGGGCTTTTCTCATTGGAGCGAAGAAGGATGAAAGGTGACTTGATAGAGGGGTAGAAGATGATGAGAGGTATAGATAGAATGGATAGTCAGAGACTTTTTCCCAGGGTGGAAAGGGCTATCACCAGGGGGCATAATTTTAGGGTGATTGGAGGAAGGTTTCGGTGAGATGTCAGAGGTAGGTTCTTTACACAGAGAGTGGTGGGTGCGTGGAATGCGCTGCCAGCGGTGGTAGTAGAAGCAGATACATTCGGGGCATTTAAGCGACTCTTGGATAGGTACATGGATGATCGTAGAATGAAGGGTATGTAGGTAGTTTGATCCTAGAGTAGGTTAAAGGTTCGGCACAACATCGTGGGCCGAAGGGCCTGTACTGTGCTGTACTGTTCTATGTTCCATGTTACTGACCCTTCAACTAAGGGGAACAGCTGCTCCCTATCCACCCTGTCCATGCCCCTCATAATCTTGTACACCCTCATAATCTTGTACATGATGAGAGGCTGAGTACATTGGACCTATATTCTCGGGAGTTTAGAAGAAGTTTAGGCGATCTAATTGAGACATACAAGATTCTGAAAGGGCTTGATAGGGTAGAAGCTGAGAGATAGTTCCTACTGGTCAGGGAATCTAGAACACAGGAACACAGTCTCGGGATAAGGGGTCAATCATTCAGAAAAGAGGAGGAGAAATTATTTCACTCAAAGGGTTGTGAATCTTTGGAATTCTCTACCCCAGAGGGTTGTGGATGCTCCATCATTGAATACATTTAAGGCTGGGCTAGATAGATTTTTGGTCTTGCAGTGAATCAATGAATATGGGGAGTGGGCAGGAAAGTGGAATTGAAGCCCAAGATTGTGGCGGCGCAGTGGTTAGCACCGCAGCCTCACAGCTCCAGGGACCCGGGTTCGATTCCGGGTACTGCCTGTGTGGAGTTTGCAAGTTCTCCCTGTGTCTGCGTGGGTTTTCTCCGGGTGCTCCGGTTTCCTCCCACAAGCCAAAAGACTTGCAGGTTGATAGGTAAATTGGCCATTATAAAAAATTGTCACTAGTATAGGTAGGTGGTAGGGAAATATAGGGACAGGTGGGGATGTTTGGTAGGAATATGGGATTAGTGTAGGATTAGTATAAATGGGTGGTTGATGTTCGGCACAGACTCGGTGGGCCGAAGGGCCTGTTTCAGTGCTGTATCTCTAATCTAATCTAATCAGCCATGATTGTTTTGAATGACGGAGCAGGCTCAATGGGCCATATGATCTACTTCTCCTATTTCTTGTGTTCCTGGCCCCCCTATTGTTAACGGTTCCCTCTCCTGGTAGCTCTTCAAGTAGCTGTCATCACCCCTTTCCTCTGTCCATGCAAGCTACCACCCCATCTCCAACCATGCCCATATTTCCCTCCATGTTTGAACTACTTCAGTCAGGTTTCTGCTTCTGTCACAGCACTGAAATGGCTCCTAACAAAGTCAGAGAATCACATTCAATAGCTTCTCTTCCTGCTCCCAAAACCCCCTTCCTTTTTCTCATCTACATGCTTCTCCTTGCCGACGTTAGCTGCAAACAACACATTACTATCTACCTATGTGCTGCTGACACCCAGCTCTACCTCTCTATCACACCTCTTGACTTCCCACCCCCCCCCCACCCCGCTGTCTCTGATTTGTCATGCTGTTTATCCGACATCTAGTATTGAATGAGCAGAAATTTCCAACAATTAAATATTGGAAAAGCCAAAGCCATTGGTTGTGCTATTTGCAGTGGAGTGCAGTAGTGCAAGGGGGAGCTTGGTGAGGCCAGGGATATGGATCTCATTATAATTTTTGTCTTCTGATTCCGGTCTGGTAGTGGCCAAATTGACAAGCTGGCCAACTACCCTTGTGAATAGTTCTTGACGTTCACAATTACTGGGCAGGCAGCAGATCAAAGCTGGAGTGGGGAGGTAATCTATCACAGCAGGAGTTAGAGGGGGACCACAATAGGCAGAATGGAAAATGAAGACTTGCTTGAAGGATCTGGAGGGAAGGATATATGCTGCTCCTGGCCAACAAAAACATGCTATAAAAAGCACTTGCCTTCTGGAGCTAGCACAATATTCAGATCATTGTCTTCGGATCCTGTCATAAACTCCGTTCCTGAGCCATCTATTCTAACCCTCTCTGGCCACTGTCTAAGGCAGAACTTGGTTGTTCCCAACTTTGGTGTTCTACATGACCCTGAGTTGAATTTCCAACCCTACATCCTCTCCATCACCAAGACCACCTACTTTCAACTTGTAATAGTTCTTGTCTTCGCCATTGCCTCAGTCCACCTGTTGCTGAAACACTCATTCAAGCTTTCATTACCTCTAAACTCTACTATTTCAATGCTCTCCTGGCTGGCCTCCCACCTTCCACCCTCTGTAAACTTCAACTTATCCAAAACTTTGCTGCCTGCATCCTAACTCGCCCCAATTCCCATTCATCCATCATCCTTTTTCTCACTGTCCTACATTGATTCTGTTTCCAGCAATACCTCAGATTTAAAATACTCACCCTTGTGCTCAAATCCCTCCATGGCCTCGCCCCACCCTATCTCTATAATCTGCTCCAGCCCTACAACTTTGAGAACTCTGCGTTCCTCCAATTCTGGCTTCTCGTACATCCCTGATTTCTTTCACCTAACCACTGACAGCCATACCTTTGGTTGTCTAGGCCCTAAGCTCTGGAATTCCCTCTCTAAACCTCTCCACTTCACTACTTCTGTTTCCTCCTTTAAGACACTTCTTAAAACCTACCTCTTTGACCAAGCTTGGTCCCCTGTTCTAATATCTCTTGTGAAGTGACTTGGAACATTATGCTATGTTAAAGTGTCTATATAAACGCAAATCATTGTTGTTGCTGAAGTTTAACATTATTGTGAGTGAAAGTGCAAGTAAGATATTGTGAAGTTATTGTAAGAACTTAACCACAAGGGTTTTAATCCATCCCTGTTGAAATAAGCTGCAAATGGTGCTCAAGCTCTTTGAAGATGCTGCTTAACATTGCTGTGCAGCTGATAAGTTCCTAAACCGATGAATGGCCACCATTTGGGACACAAATACATTTTTTTTTAGGAGTCAATTTACAAACATAACAGTGCAGCAGCATTCCTGCAAGTGTGTGATAACAGAATTGTTAGACTGACCCTTTGTTACCACTTTGCAACTCCACGGTGTTGAAGCCATTAAAATTACCTTCACATACTGGGAAAGTAATGTGACTATAGTGTTAATGGATCCAACATGCAAAAATAAGTTTTAGAAGCAAGTGTTTTCTTTTCAATTTTTTCCTAGCTCTCCTGAAGATGATAATTAAAACTTGTGCTAGGTTTTGCTTTCCATTGCGTTTTCTGGCATCTCACCAAAGCAATCATCTTCCTGCAGGAACCTACAGAGTGTTAGTAGGTTATTTATCTAGAAGGGAGATCGTCATTGAACCCAATCCTGTCCTTGCCTTTCTGCACTGAAATTCCTCTTTTAATGAAAAATGAGAGATGGCTTGTTTTTCCTCTAAATTAAGGATGCACTAATATCACATGCTGAAAAATATTGGGCCAGATTTTGCTGCCAAAATAATGGTGAGGCACATGGCATTTATGGTTATTTGTATGTAAATTGTACAGCAACTTCGGGCTGAATTTTACAGCCCCCTGACGTGGGGGTTGTGGCGGGGTGGGCCGGAAAATGCCTCCAGGAGAGGCCCACCAGGGGCCTCGACGCCAGAAAGGCCTGGCCTGATATTGCCGGTGGCGGCAAGGCCTTGTGGCACCCCCCACCTCCCCCCCCCCCCCCCTTGCAGCTCGGCAATGGGAGCAAAATTTAAATATTGTATTTAAATAAATTAATTCATTACTTAGCTATGCCTGCCGTCCGTTCCAGAGCGATATTGCTGTTGGTGGCCTGCACTCCCGCGCCTTCGGATACCCGTGCAGGGACACTATGTGGGGAGGGGGGAGCAAGTAAGTGTTTCAGTGTGGGGTGAGGGGAGGAGGGTCAAATTCATCCAATTGGTGTAGGGCAGAGTGGGAAGGGGTAAAGTGCATAGTTCATGAACTTTGGGGGTGGGGGGGATGTTCAGGTGCACAATGTAGGTATTTCAAGTAGAGGAGGAGAGGGCAAGGAACGAATTATATGGTTATTGGGGGGGGGGTGTGGGAGAGGGGCTAGAAACATTTTATTTAATTTTTTGATATCTATTTTGAATCACTATTTCTTTAAATATGTAAATTGAGATGTAGGGTTCGAAGCCCTTTGAAAATGTCGGCCCCTGTGCAATGGCGCCTGACGCCATTGCCAGGGACAAGACCGCCTGCTCCCTCCACATCATTCGGGTGGGCGGTCCGTCCCAGCTATTTAAATGAGCCGCCAAGCTGAATATCGAGGCATCCGCACGAAGTGTGGTCAGCGCGGATGGACCGTCATTAAAATTCAGCCCTTCAGGTGAGGAGCTAATGTGCATCCAAAGGTCACTGTCTCAGCTCTGCCATTCACTTCGCAAAAACACATTTTGCTGTCTGCCTCACCATTGACATGCATTGAATGCCTTGAAGTTGCTGTATTTGCGCAGTAGATACAAACAAAATTCCCCACAAAGGTAAGGTTTGATGTGATTCTGCGATTGGACACATTTGCTAAATAATCCACAGTGTGCTAAGAATTACGCTGACAACCAATTTAAGATTGTCAGTAGGACTCGCAGTGTGAGGCACTTGCATGTACTGGAAGCTACATATATTAATACACATGCCCTGTCCTTTGCAGACAGAAAGAATATGTACAAACATTGTGCCTGTTTCAGCTGAACAAAGTAAATGACAGCCATTTGCTGGTTCATTCCTCAGGGCAAAGCCTTGACCAATCAGAATCAAGCTGCCTGGTTTAAATTTCAAACAAAGCTTGGCAGTTAACTGTCAATCACTGTAAACTGGTGCATTCTCCATGGCAATGCCTCTAGCAATCAGAGTTCACTTGCCAACCAATCAGCACTCCCTTGTCATGCAGTATAAGTTGTTGTTTTCCCTTACATTGGTTATTCTTGCAGATTGTCCTGATGAGTGCAAGATGAAAAGCTTCGACAAGATGTCTCTCTTTTCAGCAATACTCAAGTTCTGTACTACTAAACGACTATTTACATGATAATTGTTAATTTCTGCCAATCACCCTCTCTGCCATTGAAAATTAACTATTGCAAGTGTGCAGTCTCAGGTTTTAATTATTGTTGGAAATTTTAAAAAGATCAAAACTTTTCTCCTTTTTTCTATCTCTCTCCCTCACTCTTTCATTTTTTTCTTCCTCTCATTCCAATCTTTTTTTCCCTCTCTTTATTTCATTTTCTGTACCTGATTTGACAATGGATTCACCCACTCTAATTTACACTACCTTCTCCGTCTTTCTCTTGTTTTATTTCTCAATCCTTCAGTCTGATTGACTAAGGAGATACACTTGCTTGCCATCCTCACTCAGGTCCCAGATGCCCTGTTTCCCTCTCTGTTATGTTATCCAATTGCACTTTCAGCAGCATATTGGGTAAAAATGTTTTGAGTTGAAGATTGCAGGAGCAAGTCTGACTATAACAGCTGATGCCCAGCAACGGCAAAATCTGGCCCATTATTTTTTCAAGATGCATTTTTCAGTAACTTCACCAATGGATCTTTGTTTACAAATGTCAAGCAAGTATTCTCCCATTTTAGTTGGGAGCCCAACTGATGTTTGGGCACATGCGCTATACAGAGGAGTCACTGAATACTAGTCAGGATGGGGTGCCCGGAAGCTTGCTCTCCCTTATAACCCAAAAATGAGACTAACTGTAATGTCCAAGTGTTACCCTGCTCAGAGCAGCTAATTCAGCACAAAACACTTGTCAACCTTGCAATTCTGAGTAATAAGTGGAGCTGTTCCTAGGGCAAAAGACCTAAGAGCACTGAAAAAAAGAAAATAAATTGTTTTGATCTGAAAGTTAATGCCTTAGCAATGAGCAGCAAAAAAAATCTATCCATGGATAAAATTTGCCATCACCAATTTTTTTTTACTGGAATCCTCTTAATAATTGCAGATACCTTACCACTTGCAAAGCCCCCAGTGTAAATGCTTTTTGCCATTTTTCTTTGCTATTCACTTTTATTCTACAAGTAGCTCACCTGACACAATTTTTTTCTAAAAGCGAAGTACTGCAGATGCTGGAAATCTGAAATAAAAACAAAGTGCTGGAAATACTCAGCAGGTTTGGCAGTATCTGTGGAGAGAGAAACAGAGTTAGTTTCAGGTCTGGGACCTCTCATCAGAACTGACAAAAGTTAGAAATGTACCAGGCTTTCAGCAAGTGAAAGGGGGAGGTGGGGAAGAAGAACAAATGGGAAGGTGTGTATTAGGACAGAGAGCAGGAGAGATTAAATGATAGAGATGTCATGGAATAAAAGGCAAAGCGTTTGTCCAGAGACAGTGTGAATGGAAGAATAATGAACAGCTCTGTCCAAAAGCAGAGGTATGAAAAACAAGTTTAAGACAAGCACATGGTTAAAAAAATAAAACAAAATAAAAATTTTAAAAACTGGCAGTCATGCTTTGAAATTGTTGAACTCATTGTTGAGTCCAGAAGGCTTTAGAGTGCCTAATTGGAAGATGAGGTGCTGTTTCTCGAGCTTGCATTGAACTTCACTGGAAGACTAAGGACAGAAATGTGGACATGAGAGCAGGGTGGTGAATTAAAATGGCAAGCAATCAGAAGCTTGGGGTCATGCTTGAAGACTGAGCAGAGGTGTTCCACAAAGCGGTCTCCCCAATGTAGAGGATGCTACATTGGGAATAGCCAGTATAGCATACCAAATTGAAAGAAGTACAAATAAATTGCTGCTTCACCTGGAAGGAGTGTTTGGGGCCCTGGATGGTGGTGAGAGAGGAGGTAAAAAAGCAAGTATTATACCACCTGGGATTGCATGGGAAGGTGCTGTGGGAAGGGGACGAGGTGTCGGGGGTAATGGAGGAGTGGACTAGGGTGTCATGGAGGGAATGGTCACTAATTTGTGTTCATGCAAATGTGTGGAATCTGTAGATCTTTCAGTTGTGCTAACTCTGATGAGCCTTTTTTTGCATTGCAAGCTTTGAAAGCATTAACACACACACAGTCCCCAAATGAAAGAACTTTAATCACCATATCAAGACAGATACTGATTACTAACATTTTAAAAAGCAGCTCAAAAACCACTTCATAGAAACCTTGCAACATTATTTGTCTATTTCACAAAGTTGACTGACTCTCTGGGCAAACAATTAAATCATTTACTTTCTTATCATGTAGTGAGTCAGCAAAAGAATGACAAACACTGACAGCAGTGTAAAGGTAAAAAATACAAACAATTAAAAAATTGTGCCAAAAATCCCAATGTGAGTTTATACTGCAAGTTGACAAGGGAAAAGAAAAAATTGCATTCATGTAGAGCCTTTCATACGCTCTGAACATTTTTACACTTCTTGAATTATTTTTGGAGAATAGTCAATAGCATAAGAATGCAATAACTGTGTGTGGATTTTAATCTTCATGTAGACTGGACAAATCAAATTGGCAAAGGTAGTTTGGAGGATGAGTTCATGGAACGTATTTGCGACAGCTTCCGAGAACAATACGTACAGAACCAACCAGGGAAGAGGCCATTTTAGATCTTCTTTTGCATAATGAGGTAGCGTTCATTGGTAACCTCGTAGAAAACGATCCTCCGAGAGAAAGAGATCATAATATGATAGAATTTCACATTGAGTTTGAGAGTGAGTACATAAGTCCAAAGCTAGAATATTGAACTTAAATAATAATTTATTGGTGTGAAAGTAGATTGGGAAATTAGAATAAAAGACTGTAAATGATTGTAATGAGCAATGGTGAACATTTAAGAAATAATTCATAATTTTCAACAAATCTACATTCTATTGAGAAAATAAAAACTGCATGGGAAAACAGATTCATCAGTGGCTAACTAAAGAGGTTAAGGATAGTAATAGATTAAAAGAGGTTTATATTATTGCCAATAGGAGTAGTAAGCCTGAGGATTGGGAGAGTTTTAGACACCAGCAAAGGATGAGCAAAAAATGATAAAAATGGAGAAAATAAAAATTAACCCAAAATATAAAAACAGATTGCAAGAACTTTTACAAGTATTTAACAAAGATGGGAGTAGCAAAAATAAATATGGGTCTTTTAGAGGCTAATACAATGAGGAATAAGGAAATGATAGAGATGCTAAACAAATATTTTATATCTGTTTTCATAGTAGAAGACACAAAACACATACCAGGAATGATAGGGAAGCAAGGGTCTAGTGAGAGTGAGGAATTTAAAGAAATTAATATTAGTGAAGAATAGAAATTAATGGGACTGAAAGCCAACAAATCCCTTGCAGCTGACGATCTACATGCTAGGATTCTAAAAGAGGTGGAAGTGGAGATAGTGGATTCATTGGCTGTGATCTTCCAAACTTCCCGAGATTCTGCAAGGGTCAAGGTGGATTGGAAGGTAGAAAATGTTTTTTTTATTCTTTCATTGGGATGTGAGCGTTGTTGGCCGTCCCTAATGTCCCTTGACAACTGAGTGGCTTGCTAGGCCATTTCAGAGGGCAGTTAAGAGTCAACCACATTGCTATGGGTCTGGAGTCACACATAGGCCAGACCAGGTAAGGACATCAGATTTCCTTCCCTAAAGGACAGTGGTGAACCAAGTGATTTTTTTTTTAAACTACAATCGATGATAGTTTCATGGCACCATTACTGGACTAGCTTTCAGTTCTAGATTTTTTAAATTAATTAACTGAATTTAAATTCCACCAGCTGCCATGTTGGGATTTGAACCCTTGTCGCCAGGACATTTGGCTGAGCCTCTGGATTACTGGTTCAGTGACATTACCACAACGCCACTGTCTCCCCAACTGTAACACAGCTATTCAAGAACAGAGGAAGAGAGAAAACAGGGAACTACAGGCCTGTTAGTGTGACATCAGTCATCAGGAAAATGCTGAATTAGTTACAGGACAGTTAGAAAACCATATGTTAAGCAGAGGCAACATGGTTTTATGAAGTGAAATCATGTTTGACAAATGGGTTTTTTGACAATATATCTAGCAGGGTAGATAAAGGGGAATCAGTGAATGTAGCATGTGTTGGATTTTCAAAAAGCAAGTGCCACACGAAAGGCTGTTGTGCAAGATAAGGGCTCATGGGGTTGGGAGTAATATATTAGCAAGGATAGAGGGTTGGTTAAAGAATAGAAAACAGAGAATAGGTAGATACAAGTCATTTACAAGATGGCAGGCTGCTACTGATGGACTGCAGCAAGGATCAGTGCTGGGCCCCAGCTATTTACAATTTATATTAGTGACTTCGATGAAATAACTGAGTGAAATGTATCCAAGTGTGCTGATGATATGAAGTTGTGAGGAGGACACAGAGTCTGCAAAGGGATATAAATAGGTTAACTGAGTCGGCAAGAAGGTGGTAGATAGAGAATACCATGGGGAAATTTGAAGTTCTGCACTTTGATACGAAGAATAGAAAAACTGAATATTTTTTAAATGGTGGGAAGCTATTAAATGTTGGTCTTCAGAGGGATTTGGGTGTCCTTGTACAAAAAAAACAGAAAGTTAACATGCAAGTACAACAAGCAATTAGGAAAAAATGGTATGTTGGCCTTTATTGCAAGGGGCTTGGAGTACAAGAGTAAGGAAGTCTTGCTGCAATTGTACGGAGCTTTGGTGAGATCACACTTGGAGTACAATGTGCAATTTGGCCTTCATACCTAAGGAAGGATATACTTCCCTTAGAGGGTGTGCAACAAAGGTTCACTAGATTGATTTCTGAGTTGAGAGGGTTGTCCTAGGAGGAGAGATTGAGTAGAATGGGTCGATACTCTCTAGATTTTAGAAGAATGAGAGATGATCTCATAGAAACACACAAAATTCTGAGAGGGCTTGATAGGGTAGATATTGAGAGGTTGTTTCCCCTGGCTGGAGAGTCTAGAACTAGGAGGCATAATCTCAGGATAAAGGAACAGGCATTTTGGACTGAGAAGATGAGAAATTCTTCAGTCAGAGGATTGTGAATCTTTGGAATTCTCTATCCTAGAGGGCTATGGTTGCTCAGATGTTGAGTATATTCAAGGCTGAAATCAATAGATTTTTGCACTCTAAGGGAATTAAAGGATATTGGGGAGAGGGCGGGAAAGTGGAATTGAGGTTGAGGATCAGCCATGATCTTGTTAAACAGCAGAACAGGCTTGAGGGTCTGTATGGCCTATTCCTGCTCCTGTTTCTTAGATTCTTATATTCATTGTTATACACCCAAGTTGGCATGCAATTTGTACACAACAAAGTTCTGCAAACAGCAATAAGATAATGATCAGTTAATCTGTTTGTGCTGTTGATTGAAGGATTAGCGTTAAATATTGGGTGTTATGACCTCAGTGAGACAGTTAATGTTAAAACACGAGATATGAACTCCCCAGAACAATTTAAAGAATTAGACGACAAGATTTCATGTTTTAAAACTTTTTATCACAACAACTAGACTAAAAGAAATCCCCATTAACTAAATAGTATTTTGTAAGTAGCTGATACCCCAAATTACAAGGAAAGGTATTTTCTTCATCTATTAAAACACTTGAAAACCTCACACCACACTTAAACATTACACAGTCCTCTTTAATGGTGAAGTCTTTGTAGTTGAAAGTCCCAAACTCCTCCCAGTTGCAATGGGTTGGATCTCCCAGGCCTTTCACAAAGTCATTGGCCCCTTAACTCACTTCTCCAAGCACTTTTGACCTGGACATCTGTGAAGAAGGTGATCTCGTTGATCTTTTACTTCTCTGCAAACCTCAACTTTCAAAATAGGTTTAAGTCTTCACAGTATTTCGCTGTATCAGTCTTCTGAGAGCCAGTGTTCACACTCGCACTCTCTCTCTCTCTCTCTCTGAGGCTGTCACTGCTGGTCTTCTTCCTTACAGCCAGCCTTCCTTCTGAAAATTTGTTGAATTTAGCTCAAATCAAAAGTCAATAGCCAGTTGTCCTTTTCCAATATGCAAAGTCCACAAGTCTGGCAAAGCAGAGCCACGGGAGCTTTCCATTGTTAGTAGGTGTTAGCAACTACCATTCGTAT
This sequence comes from Heterodontus francisci, assembly GCF_036365525.1. Lineage (NCBI taxonomy): Eukaryota > Metazoa > Chordata > Chondrichthyes > Heterodontiformes > Heterodontidae > Heterodontus > Heterodontus francisci. Next base: position 64,237,546 of record NC_090380.1, read on the forward strand.
TTACATTTTCAGAACCACTGACTCCTTGTTTGTGATCTGAAAGACTCATTGCTCTTCATGTGTTATACCCCTGCTGTCTCTGCTTTTTGAAAAGGTCTTTGAGCTGAGTTCTTTGTTGTCCTGGTAACCAAGTCACCTGTCTTGTCTCTAAACAGAGTTGATGTGAGGTCACCTGACTTCTCTGCATCTTAAACTACATTAAAAATCAAAGTTTTTAAAACATAATCAAGCTACAAAGTCCAGCGTTCATAACAGTGAGGGCTCTGAACACTCCTGCCTTACTTCAAATAGTGACAAGGGATCTTTTATGTGCATTTGAAAAAGTAGATGGGACGTAGGTTTAATATCTTTCCAAAACATCGGACCTAAGACAATATAGCGCACTCTCAGAATTACACTGAAGTGGCAGTCTACATTATATGCTCTGTCCTGGAGTGGAATTTGAACCCTCGATCTTCTGCCAGCTAGCAGTAAAAAATATGTACAATGTAAGAATGAAAAACAGATAAAGAAAGTTAGTGTGTGAGAGGCATACAGAGATGAGGGTACAGAAATAAGACAAGGAAAGATTCACAGAATGGAGAGAGTGAGAAACAGTTAGAAAAAAATCCTAGAAATGAGAACATATAGGGCTGATTTTGTCCTTTGTGGTGAGCTTCAAAAACAGCGGACCGCACGCGCAAGATGTGCACCGTGGAGCCGCCACGATATTTAACATGGTAGCTCATTTACATGGAGAGGGTGGTCCGCCCATCCCCGATGATGTAGAGGGGGCAGTTGCTCTAGCAACGGCATCTGGCGCCACAGCATAGGCACCGATGCCATTTTTAAAGGGCTTCAGGTTCTTCTGTTTCATTTCACTATTTAAAGTCACAGTTTTTTGAAAAATAAAATTAAACATTTATTCACAATTCCAATTCCCTCTCCCAGGCCCAATTTTTTGAACTCACCCCCTACCCCACCCTCACCGCCCCCCCCCCCCCCCACCCAAAAAAAGTAAACTCTCAATCCCGACCTATCCCACCCAAACTTTCTTTACTTTAACCTTCAACCCCTTCCCACCATCCCCTCAACCAATTGCGTTAGTTTTTGCCGTTCCCCCCCACCACCCCCGCCCTGAAAACTTCACTCCTCCTCCCCCCCCACCAGTGTTTCACCTCGAATCTCCGAACTGAGATCTGAAAGCGCGGGAGTTCTGGCAGCCAGCCAGAATATCGGCCTTTGTGACAAGGTAAGTAATTATTCATTAATTACCATTTATTTAAATATTGAAATTAAGTTTCGTCGCTACGTGGCGGGGGTGGGGGAGCTGCCCAGAGACCTCGCCACTGCTGGTAAAATGGTGTGGAGCCCTCCCGGTGTCAAGGCCATGGCGGGCCTCTCCCGGAAGTATTTTCCCGGCACCCCTCTCTCCCCTGCCCCCACCACATCTCCCAACGTCAGGGGGCTGGTAAAATCCAGCCCATATAAAGGAATACAGCATATTAAAAATGGGAGATAGGGAAAGAAAGAATCAGATTGGGAGACAAATCAACCATTACAGAAAGCGCATTTTTGTTCCACAAGTGGGCAATGTCATTGGAGATCAATTTCATTATATGACCAGACACTTTGCTTCACATCGACAAATGGACTATTTAGTATAAATTCTCCAATTCATTGCCATGGCATATATGCAAGTAGAAGAGAGTTCATACAACCAAGTCAATGTTTTGCTGTAAAAATGGGAATTAATTCACTGAAGAATTTGAACCAACTTTCTCTTGCATCATGGATACAACATCTCAAGTCCAAGCCCACACATGAAGAAACAAATAATGTTTCCACAGAAAGCATCAATACTGAGTTTATGGTAAATTTCTTGAAATCTTACTTTGTTATAACCCCAAAGACGTCTTCATCTAGCAATTTTCTATGTTCCTGTAATCAGTTCAACCAAAGAAAGGCATCTCAAGGCAGAAAAGTTGCTTTGATGGTTGTAAACTGTGGGACTTGTGACGTCTAAAAGCAGACTGCCAGCTGTTTTTTGTCACTGTAAATTCATCCCAGCAGTGAGGAAATTGCTGCATCTGACACAGTTAAGGATCCCACAGACACTAACTGCACCATCCTGAAGAAAAGTCTTTGAGCACAAGTTCTCTGTTGTGACTGTCAGCAGCCCTGAGTTTTGAGTCTACTGTTGCCATTGATTAGGAAATCCGCACTTGCAAAAAAATGTTGCTGTCAGTGGAGTGAGAGTGAGGAGAAGGCCCAAGTGAATGGATACAACAATCAAGGAGATAGAGGAAGCAGCGCACCCACACCAGCCCACCATAACCATCATATTGCATCTAATTCTGTGCAAATGCTGAGGAAGTGGCTGTCAACTGAACAATGTCGTGTTTCTGGATATTTAACTTCTTAACTTTGAATGAATTTGTGGCAATTTATGTTCAGATGTTGCTATTAAATTAACCTGGCTCCCAATGATGAAATCCTCAGCACCCACACATCCTGGGAACATGAATTACAGCCAGACAAATCATCTATCCAAGATGGTAGTTATGGCATAATGCATTCGTTTGAGATAAGAAAATTTGTTCACACATTTCAGAGAGGACATTCTGTGTGAAATACTGGAATGGCTTCATTTACACCAACTCAGCAGATAAGGATGCCCATACCTAGCTGGTTGTGATTGGCAGCACAACTAGCCAATCCATGAACACAGAGAACTGGGAGCAAATAAGAGGTATTTGGCTACCTGTCTGTCTGGGACAAGCTGGCACACAATCAAGAGAAATCTGGAATAGAGGGTTAAAAACTCCTTAATTTAGTGCCAACCAGTTTCAGTGAATTGCTAATCAGTAAACTATGTCGCCCATGCACAGGTATAATATGGCAAACTTTATTTTCTATGTTATGAGAATGTTAAATTAAAATTTACTCCATATGTTCTATTTGTTTACATAGATATAAAATAAACCTGTTACATTCACAATTGGGCTTGTGTAACTAGAATGTGCAGTTTGGAAGAACACAAATGGGGGCATGTGCAAGATTATTTAATTCACATAAACAAGGGTTTTATTGTTATGAATCCTAGACAGCGCAACAGTATGACTAGGGGCAGGATTTTGGCCCTGTAATCGGGTGAGCACAGAAACTGGCAAGCACAAAAATTCGCATTGCTGGCTGGTGTGGCAGTGGCACCATCCTGCCCTGATCCATTTTCCCAGAGGCGGGATGGGGGTCGGCAGGGCAAACCACCCGCAAGCATGCGGATAGCCAGTTAAGGGGATTAAATGGCCACTTAACGCCTATTATCACAGACTTCATCTCCTCCCGAGCTGGTGGGTCTCCTATTGGCCCTCCAGCTTTGAGAGGCCGCCCACCCACCCTCTTTAATTGGGGCTCCCACAACTACCTCGACTACACTTCTTCACACCCTGCCTCCTGTAAGGACTCCATTCTATTCTCCCAGTTTCTCCGTTTCCGATGCATCTGCTCTGATGATGCAACCTTCCATGACAGCGCTTTTGATATGTCTTCCTTTTTCCTCCAACCGAGGATTCCCTCCACTGTGGTTGACAGGGCCCTCATCCGTGTCAGACCCATTTCCTGCACCTCTACCCTCACCCCTTCCCCTCCCTCCTAGAACCGCGACAGGGTTCCCCTTGTCCTCACCAGCCTCCACATCTAAGACTCATCCTCCGCCATTTCCGCCACATCCAGCGTGATACCACTACCAAAGGCATCTTCCCCTCCCCTGTCAGCATTCCAAAGGGATCGTTCCCTCCGCCACACCCTGGTCCACTCCTCCATTACCCCCACCACCTCGTCCCCTTCCCATGGCACCTTCCCCTGCAATCGCAGGAGGTGTAATGCCTGCCCATTTACCTCCTCTCTCCTCACTATCCAAGGTCCAAAACCCACCTTTCAGGTGAAACAACGATTTACTGGTACTTCTTTCAGTTTAGTATACTGTATTCACTGCTCACAATGTGGTTTCCTCTACATTGGGGAGACCAAACGCAGACTGGATGACCGCTTTGCAGAACACCTCCGGTCAGTCTGAAAGCATAACCCGAGCTTCCGGTTGCTGGCCATTTCAACACAGCCCCCTTCTCTCATGCCCACATCTCTGTCCTGGGATTGCTGCTGTTTTCCAGTGAATATCAATGCAAGCTCAAGGAACAGCATCTCCTATACCAATTAGGCACGCTGCAGCCTGCCGGACTGACATTGAGTTCATTCATTTCGGAGCATGACGGGCCCCCACTTTTATTTTCATTTTTAGTTTTTTCTATTTTTCTGTGTTTGTTTTATTTTAGTTTGTTTCTACAGTGCCTACCCACTGTTTTTTTCATGTTCGTGCTTGGGGCCAGGCTGTTCAGTTTTCTGTCAATTAACACCCTCTCTGTACTAACTCTTTGTCTTTCACCACACTATTAACACACCATTTGCCTTTGCTCCATGACCTTCTGGTCAGTTATTCTCTCTGACCTTGTCCTATCAACACCTCTTTTGTTATCTCTTACCCCACCCTGACTTTACTTGCTTAAAAATTATTGCATTTCTGGCTCTGCCAGTTCTGATGAAGGGTCACTGACCTGAAATGTTAACTCTGCTTCTCTCTCCACAGATGCTGCCAGACCTGCTGAGTATTTCCAGCATTTCTTGTTTTATTTCAGATTTCCAGCATCTGCAGTATTTTGCTTTTATTTTAAGAAAGAAAATCAGTTTCACTTGACAGTACTAAACAGTGTACTCTATTTTTTATTATTCTTTGCATGGGATGTGAGCGTCACTGGCAAGGACAGCATGTGTTGCTCATCCCTAATTTCCCTTGACAACTGTGTGGCTTGCTAGGCCATTTCAGAGGCATTTACGAGTCAACCACATTGCTGTGGGTCTGAGTCACATGTAGGCCAGACCAGGTAAGTACAGCAGATTTACTTCCCTAAAGGGCATTAGTGAACCAGATGGGTTTTTACGACCAACAGTAGTTTCATGGCACCATCACTGAGACTAGCTTTCAATTTCAGATATTTATTAATTAATTGAATTTAAATTCCACCAGTTGCTAATATGGGCTTTGAACCCTTGTTTCCATGGCATTAGCCTGAGCCTCTGGATTATTAGCCCAGTGACATTACCACTATCCCATGTGTCATTGCGATGTAATAGATATAAAGGAAACCTAGTGATAAAAGTAAACTATTGTACATTAAAAGAAGAAAAATTCTTAAACTGATGAAGTTAGGGAGAACTGTATTTCATTAAATCCAGTATATGACTTTACTGGTCATATTTCTCTGCGACACTGTTGATTAGTGCTTTGCATATCTTTAAAATCCTGCTTCTATTCATTACCACTACATACTCTCGAGGAATTTATCTGATTGAAATAAAATTGCAGTCAAAGTGCAGCTTTAACTATTGAGGAGTTCAAGTAATTACAGTGTATTTTAACCTGCTTTAAAAAGGTGAAAACAAAAATTACAAATTATTTGTGACGCTGCAAAATTCTTAGCTTCAAAACAAAGTTCTGAATTGCACAGAACTTGGTGAGAAATGTGTTCATGGCTTGGAAGGTATGGTACCATAAAGTTATAGAAATAGTAGGGAACTTGCATCATTGATATGTTCTACAGGGGTGGTGAGTGATGATTACAGAGCAGTGCCAAATGGAGCTCCTTTTGGTCAGAGATGTTTGTAGAGGTGGAGCACAATATAGCAAAGAAAATACTTAAATTGGGAAACAACAGAAGAACATTCTGTAGGAAATATTAAAACAACTTGATGCATGAGATTTGAACCTAATTCTTCTGCAAATTCATTCTCTAGGGGTGGATCTTGAAGTGAAATTTGCTACCAATCTATCAATTAGCACAGATGCAGAAAACTGTTTAGAATAGGCACTGAGGTTGTCCCAGCAAGGTCTGTAAATGGAAAGGACAGCAGGTGATTCTGATGGAATTAAATTTACTTAAAAAATTGCTGCATTTTTGATAAGTGATACAACAAACCTGCTGATGTTTCCAATGTAACAAAATGCAAATAATGAAGGCTTCATTTATTTTTGTACAAGTAAAAATGTTGTACTGCTGATCATCATGCTGGGGTTTTGGTGGGCTTTTGGTTGGGGAGGTGTGAATGGGATATTTGTCACTTATTGACATCAATGCAAACTAAAAATTTAATTGGGAAAGATGTAAAACCCATTTTATGCTATCCCACAAAGTCAAAATTACCTGCTATAGTTTTGCACCATATTGGAAATGTATGTTACATATATCATATAATGATTTAATTTACATAGTGAATCTAGTAGCACAGGAACTCAAATTGATATCTACTAAACTAGAGAGAAAAATATGGGGGGAATTTTTACTGGTAAGGGGAGGCAGGTTTGGGTCTGTGCGGGGAGTTAACTCCTGTAAAAGTGATGTTGAGTCAGGTACCCGACATCATCCTGCCCTCTGGGTGTCACCTGGGTGGGTACAAAGGTGAGCAGGGAACCCCCGTACAGTTGTTGGGTAAGGAATTTAAATATTAAGTAATTTAGGTTCTGTTTTAACCAGGGATACTGGATTTAAAAGGCAACGGACCTATTTCTTGAGCTGTGCAGAACTTGCCAGGGTCACCGAGAAGAGTGCACAGCAGGGAGAGCTTCTTCAGTGCAACTGACAGGCTGAGAACCCATTGATCAGTGAAACTGAAGAGCTCCAGCCATGGCCAGGTGAGAGGCTGCTGCTCACAGCACTTGTGAGAGAGTGTTTTCAGTGAATGATAGGTGATTGCCAGCTTCCTGGAAGTCACTTCACCTGTCATGCACTTCACTCGCCTTCAGCTGCACTTCAGTGCTGCCAGCCTTCACCTTCCAGAATGGTTATATCACATTTTTTAAATGACTGTGGTATTGTGGAATTGCCCAGTTATAAGTTGAAAGCCCTGTCATTTGCAGCAGTAAAGCTAGGATTGAGACTCCTGCTTAAAAGTGACTGCACCAGCACCACAACATGGGAAATGTCAAAACGTATCATTTTTATGAAGGGGACTTGCAGGGTTACTTTGGATGTATGTGTACATAGCGCCCAAGGCAGGAGGGCCAAGAGTCATGGTCGGCCCCAACCCTGGCATTAAAGTCCCCCAGCAGGAACAGATGTTTGGTATTGGGGATGCTACTAATGATATTATTGAGTTCCTCGTAGAACTGGTCTTTAGCTTCAGGTGGGGAGCAGAGTGTTGGAGCATGAGTAGGTGTACTGGACCAGAGGCGGTGAGCAGTCGGATGGACAGTATGCGTTCTGAGCCATTTGAAGGTGGCTTTATCATGCTGAGCAAAGAGTTTCTGATGGCGAAGTCCACTCCATGCTGTCTTGGTTCTTCAGGATCCCTACCCTGCCAGTAGAAGGTGTAGTCTTGCTCTTTTAGAGATCCGCTCGCAGGGAGGTGTGTCTCCTGAAGTGCTGCAATGTCCACATTGAGTCTACTGAGCTCGTTGTTAATGATTGGAAGGCATTGGAAGGATGAATGAGAATGGACAGGGACTGCTTGGGTTGTGTACCTATCATAACCTCTGCATCACCAACTCGTTCTTTCACAATAAACCCTGTCACCAGGTTTCTTGGAGGCACCCAAGATCACGTCGTTGGCACCAGCTGGACCTCATCGTCACAAGGCAAGCCTCTTTAAACAGCGTTCAAATCACACGCAGCTTCCAAAGTGCGGACTGCGACACCGACCACTCCCTGGTGTGCAGCAAGGTTAGACTCAAACCAAAGAAGCTGCATCACTCCAAGCAGAAGGCCCACCCGTGCATCAACACGAGCAGAATTTCTTATCCATAGCTGTTATAAAAATTTCTAAATTCACTTGAAAAAGCCAGAGAGCGAGAGAGAAGGGGCCAGAGAGCGACAGAGTGAAGGGGGACAGACAGTGAGAGTGAGAGAGAATGGGGCCAGAGAGTGAGAGAGAATGGGGCCAGAGAGTGAGAGAGAATGGGGCCAGAGAGTGAGAGAGAATGGGGCCAGAGAGTGAGAGAGAATGGGGCCAGAGAGTGAGAGAGAAGGGGCCAGAGAGTGAGAGAGAAGGGGCCAGAGAGTGAGAGAGAAGGGGCCAGAGAGCAACAGAGTGAAGGGGGACAGACAGTGAGATTGAGAGAGAATGGGGGCAGAGAGTGAGAGAAGGGGAGAGAGAGCAAGAGAAAGAGAGAGAAGGCTGCAGGGTGAGAGAGAGCAGAGAGCAGGGAGTGAGAGAGAAGGGGCCAGAGAGCGAGAGTGTGAAGGGGGACAGACTCAGATTGAGAGAGAATGGGGGCAGAGAGAGAGAGAAGGGGATAGAGAGCAAGAGAGAGAGCAAGAGAAAGAGAGAGAAGGCTGCAGGGAGCGAGAGAGAGGAGGGGGGCAGGGAGCGAGAGAGAGAGAGAGGAGGGGGGCAGAGAGCGAGAGAGAGAGAGAGAGGAGGGGGGCAGAGAGCGAGAGAGAGAGAGAGGAGGGGGGCAGAGAGCGAGAGAGAGAGAGAGGAGGGGGGCAGGGAGCGAGAGAGAGAGAGAGGAGGGGGGCAGGGAGCGAGAGAGAGAGAGAGGAGGGGGGCAGGGAGCGAGAGAGAGAGAGAGGAGGGGGGCAGGGAGCGAGAGAGAGAGAGAGGAGGGGGGCAGGGAGCGAGAGAGAGAGAGAGGAGGGGGGCAGGGAGCGAGAGAGAGAGAGAGGAGGGGGGCAGGGAGCGAGAGAGAGAGAGAGGAGGGGGGCAGGGAGCGAGAGAGAGAGAGAGGAGGGGGGCAGGGAGCGAGAGAGAGAGAGAGGAGGGGGGCAGGGAGCGAGAGAGAGAGAGAGGAGGGGGGCAGGGAGCGAGAGAGAGAGAGAGGAGGGGGGCAGGGAGCGAGAGAGAGAGAGAGGAGGGGGGCAGGGAGCGAGAGAGAGAGAGAGGAGGGGGGCAGGGAGCGAGAGAGAGAGAGAGGAGGGGGGCAGGGAGCGAGAGAGAGAGAGAGGAGGGGGGCAGGGAGCGAGAGAGAGAGAGAGGAGGGGGGCAGGGAGCGAGAGAGAGAGAGAGGAGGGGGGCAGGGAGCGAGAGAGAGAGAGAGGAGGGGGGCAGGGAGCGAGAGAGAGAGAGAGGAGGGGGGCAGGGAGCGAGAGAGAGAGAGAGGAGGGGGGCAGGGAGCGAGAGAGAGAGAGAGGAGGGGGGCAGGGAGCGAGAGAGAGAGAGAGGAGGGGGGCAGGGAGCGAGAGAGAGAGAGAGGAGGGGGGCAGGGAGCGAGAGAGAGAGAGAGGAGGGGGGCAGGGAGCGAGAGAGAGAGAGAGGAGGGGGGCAGGGAGCGAGAGAGAGAGAGAGGAGGGGGGCAGGGAGCGAGAGAGAGAGAGAGGAGGGGGGCAGGGAGCGAGAGAGAGAGAGAGGAGGGGGGCAGGGAGCGAGAGAGAGAGAGAGGAGGGGGGCAGGGAGCGAGAGAGAGAGAGAGGAGGGGGGCAGGGAGCGAGAGAGAGAGAGAGGAGGGGGGCAGGGAGCGAGAGAGAGAGAGAGGAGGGGGGCAGGGAGCGAGAGAGAGAGAGAGGAGGGGGGCAGGGAGCGAGAGAGAGAGAGAGGAGGGGGGCAGGGAGCGAGAGAGAGAGAGAGGAGGGGGGCAGGGAGCGAGAGAGAGAGAGAGGAGGGGGGCAGGGAGCGAGAGAGAGAGAGAGGAGGGGGGCAGGGAGCGAGAGAGAGAGAGGAGGGGGGCAGGGAGCGAGAGAGAGAGAGGAGGGGGGCAGGGAGCGAGAGAGAGAGAGGAGGGGGGCAGGGAGCGAGAGAGAGAGAGGAGGGGGGCAGGGAGCGAGAGAGAGAGAGGAGGGGGGCAGGGAGCGAGAGAGAGAGAGGAGGGGGGCAGGGAGCGAGAGAGAGAGAGGAGGGGGGCAGGGAGCGAGAGAGAGAGAGGAGGGGGGCAGGGAGCGAGAGAGAGAGAGGAGGGGGGGCAGGGAGCGAGAGAGAGAGAGGAGGGGGGCAGGGAGCGAGAGAGAGAGAGGAGGGGGGCAGGGAGCGAGAGAGAGAGAGGAGGGGGGCAGGGAGCGAGAGAGAGAGAGGAGGGGGGCAGGGAGCGAGAGAGAGAGAGGAGGGGGGCAGGGAGCGAGAGAGAGAGAGGAGGGGGGCAGGGAGCGAGAGAGAGAGAGGAGGGGGGCAGGGAGCGAGAGAGAGAGAGGAGGGGGGCAGGGAGCGAGAGAGAGAGAGGAGGGGGACAGGGTGCGAGAGAGAGAGAGGAGGGGGGCAGGGTGCGAGAGAGAGAGAGGAGGGGGGCAGGGTGCGAGAGAGAGAGAGGAGGGGGGCAGGGTGCGAGAGAGAGAGAGGAGGGGGGCAGGGAGCGAGAGAGAGAGAGGAGGGGGGCAGGGAGCGAGAGAGAGAGAGGAGGGGGGCAGGGAGCGAGAGAGAGAGAGGAGGGGGGCAGGGAGCGAGAGAGAGAGAGGAGGGGGGCAGGGAGCGAGAGAGAGAGAGGAGGGGGGCAGGGAGCGAGAGAGAGGAGGGGGCAGGGAGCGAGAGAGAGGAGGGGGGCAGGGTGCGAGAGGGAGAGAGGATGGGGGCAGGGTGCGAGAGAGAGAGAGGAAGGGGGCAGGGTGCGAGAGAGAGAGAGGAGGGGGGCAGGGAGCGAGAGAGAGAGAGAGGAGGGGGGCAGGGAGCGAGAGAGAGAGAGAGAGAGGAGGGGGGCAGGGAGCGAGAGAGAGAGAGAGAGGAGGGGGGCAGGGAGCGAGAGAGAGAGAGAGAGAGAGAGAGAGGAGGGGGGCAGGGAGCGAGAGAGAGAGAGAGAGGAGGGGGGCAGGGAGCGAGAGAGAGAGAGAGAGGAGGGGGGCAGGGAGCGAGAGAGAGAGAGAGAGGAGGGGGGCAGGGAGCGAGAGAGAGAGAGAGAGAGGAGGGGGGCAGGGAGCGAGAGAGAGAGAGAGAGTAGGGGGGCAGGGAGCGAGAGAGAGAGAGAGAGTAGGGGGGCAGGGAGCGAGAGAGAGAGAGAGAGAGTAGGGGGGCAGGGAGCGAGAGAGAGAGAGAGAGAGGAGGGGGGCAGGGAGCGAGAGAGAGAGAGAGAGGAGGGGGGCAGGGAGCGAGAGAGAGAGAGAGAGGAGGGGGGCAGGGAGCGAGAGAGAGAGGAGGGGGGCAGGAGCGAGAGAGAGAGAGAGAGAGGGGGGGCAGGGAGCGAGAGAGAGAGAGAGAGGAGGGGGGCAGGGAGCGAGAGAGAGAGAGAGAGAGAGGGGGGCAGGGAGCGAGAGAGAGAGAGAGAGGAGGGGGGCAGGGAGCGAGAGAGAGAGAGAGAGGAGGGGGGCAGGGAGCGAGAGAGAGAGAGAGAGGAGGGGGGCAGGGAGCGAGAGAGAGAGAGAGAGGAGGGGGGCAGGGAGCGAGAGAGAGAGAGAGAGGAGGGGGGCAGGGAGCGAGAGAGAGAGAGAGGAGGGGGCAGGGAGCGAGAGAGAGAGAGAGGAGGGGGGCAGGAGCGAGAGAGAGAGAGAGGAGGGGGGCAGGGAGCGAGAGAGAGAGAGAGGAGGGGGGCAGGGAGCGAGAGAGAGAGAGAGGAGGGGGGCAGGGAGCGAGAGAGAGAGAGAGGAGGGGGGCAGGGAGCGAGAGAGAGAGAGAGAGAGAGAGAGAGGAGGGGGGCAGGGAGCGAGAGAGAGAGAGAGAGAGAGAGGAGGGGGGCAGGGAGCGAGAGAGAGAGAGACAGAGAGAGAGGAGGGGGGCAGGGAGCAAGACAGAGGAGGGGGGCAGGGAGAGAGAGAGAGAGGAGGGGGGCAGGGAGCGAGAGAGAGAGAGAGAGAGAGAGAGGAGGGGGGCAGGGAGCGAGAGAGAGAGAGAGAGAGAGAGAGAGAGGAGGGGGGCAGGGAGCGAGAGAGAGAGAGAGAGAGGAGGGGGGCAGGGAGCGAGAGAGAGAGAGAGAGAGGAGGGGGGCAGGGAGCGAGAGAGAGAGAGAGAGAGAGGAGGGGGCAGGGAGCGAGAGAGAGACAGAGGAGGGGGGCAGGGAGCGAGAGAGAGGAGGGGGGCAGGGAGCGAGAGAGAGGAGGGGGGCAGGGAGAGAGAGAGAGGAGGGGGGCAGGCAGAGAGAGAGAGGAGGGGGGCAGGCAGAGAGAGAGAGGAGGGGGGCAGGCAGAGAGAGAGAGGAGGGGGGCAGGCAGAGAGAGAGAGGAGGGGGGCAGAGAGAGAGAGGAGGGAGGCAGAGAGAGAGAGGAGGGGGGCAGGGAGCGAGAGAGAGAGAGAGAGAGAGAGAGAGAGAGAGAGAGGAGGGGGGCAGGGAGCGAGAGAGAGAGAGAGAGAGGAGGGGGGCAGGGAGCGAGAGAGAGAGAGAGAGAGGAGGGGGGCAGGGAGCGAGAGAGAGAGAGAGAGAGGAGGGGGGCAGGGAGCGAGAGAGAGAGAGAGAGAGGAGGGGGGCAGGGAGCGAGAGAGAGAGAGAGAGAGGAGGGGGGCAGGGAGCGAGAGAGAGAGAGAGAGAGAGAGAGAGAGGAGGGGGGCAGGGAGCGAGAGAGAGAGAGAGAGAGAGGAGGGGGGCAGGGAGCGAGAGAGAGACAGAGGAGGGGGGCAGGGAGCGAGAGAGAGGAGGGGGGCAGGGAGCGAGAGAGAGGAGGGGGGCAGGCAGAGAGAGAGAGGAGGGGGGCAGGCAGAGAGAGAGAGGAGGGGGGCAGGCAGAGAGAGAGAGGAGGGGGGCAGGCAGAGAGAGAGAGGAGGGGGGCAGGCAGAGAGAGAGAGGAGGGGGGCAGAGAGAGAGAGGAGGGAGGCAGAGAGAGAGGAGGGGGGCAGGGAGCGAGAGAGAGAGAGAGAGAGAGGAGGGGGGCAGGGCGCGAGAGAGAGAGAGAGAGAGAGGAGGGGGGCAGGGAGCGAGAGAGAGAGAGAGAGAGAGGAGGGGGGCAGGGAGCGAGAGAGAGAGAGAGAGAGAGGAGGGGGGCAGGGAGCGAGAGAGAGAGAGAGAAAGAGAGAGAGGAGGGGGGCAGGGAGCGAGAGAGAGAGAGGAGGGGGGCAGGGAGCGAGAGAGAGAGAGGAGGGGGGCAGGGAGCGAGAGAGAGAGAGGAGGGGGGCAGGGAGCGAGAGAGAGAGAGGAGGGGGGCAGGGAGCGAGAGAGAGAGAGGAGGGGGGCAGGGAGCGAGAGAGAGAGAGGAGGGGGGCAGGGAGCGAGAGAGAGAGAGGAGGGGGGCAGGGAGCGAGAGAGAGAGAGGAGGGGGGCAGGGAGCGAGAGAGAGAGAGGAGGGGGGCAGGGAGCGAGAGAGAGAGAGAGGAGGGGGGCAGGGAGCGAGAGAGAGAGAGGAGGGGGGCAGGGAGCGAGAGAGAGAGAGGAGGGGGGCAGGGAGCGAGAGAGAGAGAGGAGGGGGGCAGGGAGCGAGAGAGAGAGGAGGGGGGCAGGGAGCGAGAGAGAGAGGAGGGGGGCAGGGAGCGAGAGAGAGAGAGGAGGGGGGCAGGGAGCGAGAGAGAGAGAGGAGGGGGGCAGGGAGCGAGAGAGAGAGAGGAGGGGGGCAGGGAGCGAGAGAGAGAGAGGAGGGGGGCAGGGAGCGAGAGAGAGAGAGGAGGGGGGCAGGGAGCGAGAGAGAGAGAGGAGGGGGGCAGGGAGCGAGAGAGAGAGAGGAGGGGGGCAGGGAGCGAGAGAGAGAGAGGAGGGGGGCAGGGAGCGAGAGAGAGAGAGGAGGGGGGCAGGGAGCGAGAGAGAGAGAGGAGGGGGGCAGGGAGCGAGAGAGAGAGAGGAGGGGGGCAGGGAGCGAGAGAGAGAGAGGAGGGGGGCAGGGAGCGAGAGAGAGAGAGGAGGGGGGCAGGGAGCGAGAGAGAGAGAGGAGGGGGGCAGGGAGCGAGAGAGAGAGAGGAGGGGGGCAGGGAGCGAGAGAGAGAGAGGAGGGGGGCAGGGAGCGAGAGAGAGAGAGGAGGGGGGCAGGGAGCGAGAGAGTAGGAGGGGGGCAGGGTAGCGAGAGAGAGAGAGGAGGGGGGCAGGGAGCGAGAGAGAGAGAGGAGGGGGGCAGGGAGCGAAGAGAGAGAGAGGAGGGGGGCAGGGAGCGAGAGAGAGAGAGGAGGGGGGCAGGGAGCGAGAGAGAGAGAGGAGGGGGGCAGGGAGCGAGAGAGAGAGAGGAGGGGGGCAGGGAGCGAGAGAGAGAGAGGAGGGGGGCAGGGAGCGAGAGAGAGAGGAGGGGGGCAGGGAGCGAGAGAGAGAGAGGAGGGGGGCAGGGAGCGAGAGAGAGAGAGGAGGGGGGCAGGGAGCGAGAGAGAGAGAGGAGGGGGGCAGGGAGCGAGAGAGAGAGAGGAGGGGGGCAGGGAGCGAGAGAGAGAGAGGAGGGGGGCAGGGAGCGAGAGAGAGAGAGGAGGGGGGCAGGGAGCGAGAGAGAGAGGAGGAGGGGGGCAGGGAGCGAGAGAGAGAGAGGAGGGGGGCAGGGAGCGAGAGAGAGAGAGGAGGGGGGCAGGGAGCGAGAGAGAGAGAGGAGGGGGGCAGGGAGCGAGAGAGAGAGAGGATGGGGGCAGGGGTGCGAGAGAGAGAGAGGATGGGGGCAGGGTGCGAGAGAGAGAGAGGATGGGGGCAGGGTGCGAGAGAGAGAGAGGAGGGGGCAGGGTGCGAGAGAGAGAGGAGGGGGGCAGGGTGCGAGAGAGAGAGAGGAGGGGGGCAGGGAGAGAGAGAGGAGGGGGGCAGGGAGCGAGAGAGAGAGAGGAGGGGGGCAGGGAGCGAGAGAGAGAGAGGAGGGGGGCAGGGAGCGAGAGAGAGAGAGGAGGGGGGCAGGGAGCGAGAGAGAGGAGGGGGCAGGGAGCGAGAGAGAGGAGGGGGGCAGGGAGCGAGAGAGAGAGAGGATGGGGGCAGGGTGCGAGAGAGAGAGAGGAAGGGGGCAGGGTGCGAGAGAGAGAGAGGAGGGGGGCAGGGAGCGAGAGAGAGAGAGAGGAGGGGGGCAGGGAGCGAGAGAGCGAGAGAGAGAGAGAGAGAGGAGGGGGGGCAGGGAGCGAGAGAGAGAGAGAGAGGAGGGGGGCAGGGAGCGAGAGAGAGAGAGAGAGAGAGAGAGAGAGGAGGGGGGCAGGGAGCGAGAGAGAGAGAGAGAGGAGGGGGGCAGGGAGCGAGAGAGAGAGAGAGAGAGAGAGAGAGAGGAGGGGGGGCAGGGAGCGAGAGAGAGAGAGAGAGGAGGGGGGCAGGGAGCGAGGAGAGAGAGAGAGAGGAGGGGGGCAGGGAGCGAGAGAGAGAGAGAGAGGAGGGGGGCAGGGAGCGAGAGAGAGAGGAGGGGGGCAGGGAGCGAGAGAGAGAGGAGGGGGGCAGGGAGCGAGAGAGAGAGAGAGAGGAGGGGGGCAGGGAGCGAGAGAGAGAGAGAGAGAGGAGGGGGGCAGGGAGCGAGAGAGAGAGAGAGAGGAGGGGGGCAGGGAGCGAGAGAGAGAGAGAGAGGAGGGTGGGCAGGGAGCGAGAGAGAGAGAGAGAGAGGAGGGGGGCAGGGAGCGAGAGAGAGAGAGAGAGAGGAGGGGGGCAGGGAGCGAGAGAGAGAGAGAGAGGAGGGGGGCAGGGAGCGAGAGAGAGAGAGAGAGAGGAGGGGGGCAGGGAGCGAGAGAGAGAGGAGGGGGGCAGGGAGCGAGAGAGAGAGAGAGAGGAGGGGGGCAGGGAGCGAGAGAGAGAGAGAGGAGGGGGGCAGGGAGCGAGAGAGAGAGAGAGAGGAGGGGGCAGGGAGCGAGAGAGAGAGAGAGGAGGGGGGCAGGCAGCGAGAGAGAGAGAGAGGAGGGGGGCAGGGAGCGAGAGAGAGAGAGAGGAGGGGGGCAGGGAGCGAGAGAGAGAGAGAGGAGGGGGGCAGGGAGCGAGAGAGAGAGAGAGGAGGGGGGCAGGGAGCGAGAGAGAGAGAGAGGAGGGGGGCAGGGAGCGAGAGAGAGAGAGAGGAGGGGGGCAGGGAGAGAGAGAGAGAGGAGGGGGGCAGGGAGCGAGAGAGAGAGAGAGAGGAGGGGGGCAGGGAGCGAGAGAGAGAGAGAGAGAGAGAGAGAGGAGGGGGGCAGGGAGCGAGAGAGAGAGAGAGAGAGAGAGAGGAGGGGGGCAGGGAGCGAGAGAGAGAGAGACAGAGAGAGAGGAGGGGGGCAGGGAGCAAGACAGAGGAGGGGGGCAGGGAGAGAGAGAGAGAGGAGGGGGGCAGGGAGCGAGAGAGAGAGAGAGAGAGAGAGAGAGAGGAGGGGGCAGGGAGCGAGAGAGAGAGAGAGAGAGGAGGGGGGCAGGGAGCGAGAGAGAGAGAGGAGGGGGGCAGGGAGCGAGAGAGAGAGAGAGAGAGGAGGGGGGCAGGGAGCGAGTGAGAGAGAGAGAGAGAGAGAGGAGGGGGGCAGGGAGCGAGAGAGAGAGAGAGAGAGAGAGGAGGGGGGGCAGGGAGCGAGAGAGAGACAGAGGAGGGGGGCAGGGAGCGAGAGAGAGACAGAGGAGGGGGGCAGGGAGCGAGAGAGAGGAGGGGGGCAGGGAGAGAGAGAGAGGAGGGGGGCAGGGAGAGAGAGAGAGGAGGGGGGCAGGGAGAGAGAGAGAGGAGGGGGGCAGGGAGAGAGAGAGAGGAGGGGGGCAGGCAGAGAGAGAGAGGAGGGGGGCAGGCAGAGAGAGAGAGGAGGGGGGCAGGCAGAGAGAGAGAGGAGGGGGGCAGGCAGAGAGAGGAGGGAGGCAGAGAGAGAGAGGAGGGGGGCAGGGAGAGAGAGAGAGGAGGGGGGCAGGGAGAGAGAGAGAGGAGGGGGGCAGGGAGAGAGAGAGAGGAGGGGGGCAGGGAGAGAGAGAGAGGAGGGGGGCAGGGAGAGAGAGAGAGGAGGGGGGCAGGGAGAGAGAGAGAGGAGGGGGGCAGGGAGAGAGAGAGAGGAGGGGGCAGGCAGAGAGAGAGAGGAGGGGGGCAGGCAGAGAGAGAGAGGAGGGGGGCAGGCAGAGAGAGAGAGGAGGGGGGCAGGCAGAGAGAGAGAGGAGGGAGGCAGAGAGAGAGAGGAGGGAGGCAGAGAGAGAGAGGAGGGGGGCAGGGAGCGAGAGAGAGAGGAGGGGGGCAGGGCGCGAGAGAGAGAGAGAGAGAGGAGGGGGGCAGGGAGCGAGAGAGAGAGAGAGAGAGAGAGAGAGGAGGGGGCAGGGAGCGAGAGAGAGAGAGAGAGAGAGGAGGGGGGCAGGGAGCGAGAGAGAGCGAGAGAGAGACAGAGGAGGGGGGCAGGGAGCGAGACAGAGGAGGGGGGTCAGGGAGAGAGAGAGAGGAGGGGGGCAGGGAGAGAGAGAGAGGAGGGGGGCGGAGAGAGAGAGAGGAGGGAGGCGGAGAGAGAGAGAGGAGGGAGGCGGAGAGAGAGAGAGGAGGGAGGCGGAGAGAGAGAGAGGAGGGAGGCGGAGAGAGAGAGAGGAGGGAGGCAGAGAGAGAGAGGAGGGAGGCAGAGAGAGAGAGGAGGGAGGCAGAGAGAGAGAGGAGGGGGGCAGGGAGCGAGAGAGAGAGAGAGAGAGAGAGGAGGGGGGCAGGGCGCGAGAGAGAGAGAGAGAGAGAGGAGGGGGGCAGGGCGCGAGAGAGAGAGAGAGAGAGGAGGGGGGCAGGGCGCGAGAGAGAGAGAGAGAGAGAGAGAGAGAGAGAGGAGGGGGGCAGGGAGCGAGAGAGAGAGAGAGGAGGGGGGGCAGGGAGCGAGAGAGAGAGGAGGGGGGCAGGGAGCGAGAGAGAGCGAGAGAGGAGGGGGGCAGGGAGCGAGAGAGGAGGGGGGCAGGGGAGCGAGAGAGGAGGGGGGCAGGGAGCGAGAGAGGAGGGGGGCAGGGAGCGAGAGAGGAGGGGGGCAGGGAGCGAGAGAGGAGGGGGGCAGGGAGCGAGAGAGAGAGAGAGAGGAGGGGGGCAGGGAGCGAGAGAGAGGAGGGGGGCAGGGAGCGAGAGAGAGGAGGGGGGCAGGGAGCGAGAGAGAGGAGGGGGGGCAGGGAGCGAGAGAGAGGAGGGGGGCAGGGAGCGAGAGAGAGGAGGGGGGCAGGGAGCGAGAGAGAGGAGGGGGGCAGGGAGCGAGAGAGAGAGAGAGGATGGGGGCAGGGTGCGAGAGAGAGAGAGGAAGGGGGGCAGGGTGCGAGAGAGAGAGAGGAGGGGGGGCAGGGAGCCGGAGAGCGAGAGAGAGGAGGGGGGCAGGGAGCGAGAGAGAGAGAGAGGAGGGGGGGCAGGGAGCGAGAGAGAGAGAGAGAGGGAGGGGGGGCAGGGAGCGAGAGAGAGAGAGAGAGGAGGGGGGCAGGGAGCGAGAGAGAGAGAGAGAGAGGAGGGGGGCAGGGAGCGAGAGAGAGAGAGAGAGGAGGGGGGCAGGGAGCGAGAGAGAGAGAGAGAGGAGGGGGGGCGGGGAGCGAGAGAGAGAGAGAGGAGGGGGGCGGGGAGCGAGAGAGAGAGAGAGGAGGGGGGCGGGGAGCGAGAGAGAGAGAGAGGAGGGGGGCGGGGAGCGAGAGAGAGAGAGAGGAGGGGGGGCGGGGAGCGAGAGAGAGAGAGAGAGGAGGGGGGCGGGGAGCGAGAGAGAGGAGAGAGAGGAGGGGGGGCGGGGAGCGAGAGAGAGAGAGAGAGGAGGGGGGCGGGGAGCGAGAGAGAGAGAGAGGAGGGGGGGCGGGGAGCGAGAGAGAGAGAGGAGGAGGGCGGGGAGCGAGAGAGAGAGAGAGGAGGGGGGGCAGGGAGCGAGAGAGAGAGAGAGGAAGGGGGCAGGAGCGAGAGAGAGAGAGAGAGGAGGGGGGCAGGGAGCGAGAGAGAGAGAGAGGAGGGGGGCAGGGAGCGAGAGAGAGAGAGAGGAGGGGGGCAGGGAGCGAGAGAGAGAGAGAGAGGAGGGGGGCAGGGAGCGAGAGAGAGAGAGAGGAGGGGGGCAGGGAGCGAGAGAGAGAGAGAGGAGGGGGGCAGGGAGCGAGAGAGAGAGAGAGGAGGGGGGCAGGGAGCGAGAGAGAGAGAGAGGAGGGGGGCAGGGAGCGAGAGAGAGAGAGAGGAGGGGGGCAGGGAGCGAGAGAGAGAGAGAGGAGGGGGGCAGGGAGCGAGAGAGAGAGAGAGGAGGGGGGCAGGGAGCGAGAGAGAGAGAGAGGAGGGGAGCAGGGAGCGAGAGAGAGAGAGAGGAGGGGGGCAGGGAGCGAGAGAGAGAGAGACAGAGAGAGAGGAGGGGGGCAGGGAGCAAGACAGAGGAGGGGGGCAGGGAGAGAGAGAGAGAGGAGGGGGGCAGGGAGCGAGAGAGAGAGAGGAGGGGGGCAGGGAGCGAGAGAGAGAGAGGAGGGGGGCAGGGAGCGAGAGAGAGAGAGGATGGGGGCAGGGTGCGAGAGAGAGAGAGGATGGGGGCAGGGTGCGAGAGAGAGAGAGGAGGGGGGCAGGGTGCGAGAGAGAGAGAGGAGGGGGGCAGGGAGCGAGAGAGAGAGAGGAGGGGGGCAGGGAGCGAGAGAGAGAGAGGAGGGGGGCAGGGAGCGAGAGAGAGAGAGGAGGGGGGCAGGGAGCGAGAGAGAGAGAGGAGGGGGGCAGGGAGCGAGAGAGAGAGAGGAGGGGGGCAGGGAGCGAGAGAGAGGAGGGGGGCAGGGAGCGAGAGAGAGGAGGGGGGCAGGGAGCGAGAGAGAGAGAGGAGGGGGGGCAGGGAGCGAGAGAGAGAGAGGATGGGGGCAGGGAGCGAGAGAGAGAGAGGATGGGGGCAGGGTGCGAGAGAGAGAGAGGAGGGGGGCAGGGTGCGAGAGAGAGAGAGGAGGGGGGCAGGGAGCGAGAGAGAGAGAGGAAGGGGGCAGGGTGCGAGAGAGAGAGAGGAAGGGGCAGGGTGCGAGAGAGAGAGAGGAGGGGGGCAGGGAGCGAGAGAGAGAGAGGAGGGGGGCAGGGAGCGAGAGAGAGAGAGAGAGGAGGGGGGCAGGTGAGCGAGAGAGAGAGAGAGAGGAGGGGGGCAGGGAGCGAGAGAGAGAGAGAGAGAGAGAGGAGAGGAGGGGGGGCAGGGAGCGAGAGAGAGAGAGAGAGGAGGGGGGCAGGGAGCGAGAGAGAGAGAGAGAGGAGGGGGGCAGGGAGCGAGAGAGAGAGAGAGGAGGGGGGCAGGGAGCGAGAGAGAGAGGAGGGGGGCAGGGAGCGAGAGAGAGAGAGAGAGGAGGGGGGGCAGGGAGCGAGAGAGAGAGAGAGAGGAGGGGGGCAGGGAGCGAGAGAGAGGAGGGGGGCAGGGAGCGAGAGAGAGAGAGAGGATGGGGCAGGGTGCGAGAGAGAGAGAGGAAGGGGGGCAGGGTGCGAGAGAGAGAGAGGAGGGGGGCAGGGAGCCGGAGAGCGAGAGAGAGGAGGGGGGCAGGGAGCGAGAGAGAGAGAGAGGAGGGGGGCAGGGAGCGAGAGAGAGAGAGAGAGGAGGGGGGCAGGGAGCGAGAGAGAGAGAGAGAGGAGGGGGGCAGGGAGCGAGAGAGAGAGAGAGAGGAGGGGGGCAGGGAGCGAGAGAGAGAGAGAGAGGAGGGGGGCAGGGAGCGAGAGAGAGAGAGAGAGGAGGGGGGCGGGGGAGCGAGAGAGAGAGAGAGGAGGGGGGGCGGGGAGCGAGAGAGAGAGAGAGGAGGGGGGCGGGGGAGCGAGAGAGAGAGAGAGGAGGGGGGGCGGGGAGCGAGAGAGAGAGAGAGGAGGGGGGCGGGGAGCGAGAGAGAGAGAGAGAGGAGGGGGGCGGGGAGCGAGAGAGAGAGAGAGGAGGGGGGCGGGGAGCGAGAGAGAGAGAGAGAGGAGGGGGGCGGGGAGCGAGAGAGAGAGAGAGGAGGGGGGCGGGGAGCGAAGAGAGAGAGAGAGGAGGAGGGCGGGGAGCGAGAGAGAGAGAGAGGAGGGGGGCAGGAGCGAGAGAGAGAGAGAGGAAGGGGGCAGGGAGCGAGAGAGAGAGAGAGGAGGGGGGCAGGGAGCGAGAGAGAGAGAGAGGAGGGGGGCAGGGAGCGAGAGAGAGAGAGAGGAGGGGGGCAGGGAGCGAGAGAGAGAGAGAGAGGAGGGGGGCAGGGAGCGAGAGAGAGAGAGAGGAGGGGGGCAGGGAGCGAGAGAGAGAGAGAGGAGGGGGGCAGGGAGCGAGAGAGAGAGAGAGGAGGGGGGCAGGGAGCGAGAGAGAGAGAGAGGAGGGGGGCAGGGAGCGAGAGAGAGAGAGAGGAGGGGGGCAGGGAGCGAGAGAGAGAGAGAGGAGGGGGGCAGGGAGCGAGAGAGAGAGAGAGAGGAGGGGAGCAGGGAGCGAGAGAGAGAGAGAGGAGGGGGGCAGGGAGCGAGAGAGAGAGAGACAGAGAGAGAGGAGGGGGGCAGGGAGCAAGACAGAGGAGGGGGGCAGGGAGAGAGAGAGAGAGGAGGGGGGCAGGGAGCGAGAGAGAGAGAGGAGGGGGGCAGGGAGCGAGAGAGAGAGAGGAGGGGGGCAGGGTGCGAGAGAGAGAGAGGATGGGGGCAGGGTGCGAGAGAGAGAGAGGATGGGGGCAGGGTGCGAGAGAGAGAGAGGAGGGGGGCAGGGTGCGAGAGAGAGAGAGGAGGGGGGCAGGGAGCGAGAGAGAGAGAGGAGGGGGGCAGGGAGCGAGAGAGAGAGAGGAGGGGGGCAGGGAGCGAGAGAGAGAGAGGAGGGGGGCAGGGAGCGAGAGAGAGAGAGGAGGGGGGCAGGGAGCGAGAGAGAGAGAGGAGGGGGGCAGGGAGCGAGAGAGAGGAGGGGGGCAGGGAGCGAGAGAGAGGAGGGGGGGCAGGGAGCGAGAGAGAGAGAGGAGGGGGGCAGGGAGCGAGAGAGAGAGAGAGGATGGGGGCAGGGAGCGAGAGAGAGAGAGGATGGGGGCAGGGTGCGAGAGAGAGAGAGGAGGGGGGCAGGGTGCGAGAGAGAGAGAGGAGGGGGGCAGGGAGCGAGAGAGAGAGAGGAAGGGGGCAGGGTGCGAGAGAGAGAGAGGAAGGGGGCAGGGTGCGAGAGAGAGAGAGGAGGGGGGCAGGGAGCGAGAGAGAGAGAGGAGGGGGGCAGGGAGCGAGAGAGAGAGAGAGAGGAGGGGGGCAGGGAGCGAGAGAGAGAGAGAGAGGAGGGGGGCAGGGAGCGAGAGAGAGAGAGAGAGAGAGAGAGAGGAGGGGGGCAGGGAGCGAGAGAGAGAGAGAGAGGAGGGGGGCAGGGAGCGAGAGAGAGAGAGAGAGGAGGGGGGCAGGGAGCGAGAGAGAGAGAGAGAGGAGGGGGGCAGGGAGCGAGAGAGAGAGGAGGGGGGCAGGGAGCGAGAGAGAGAGAGAGAGGAGGGGGGCAGGGAGCGAGAGAGAGAGAGAGAGGAGGGGGGCAGGGAGCGAGAGAGAGAGAGAGAGGAGGGGGGCAGGGAGCGAGAGAGAGAGAGAGAGGAGGGGGGCAGGGAGCGAGAGAGAGAGAGAGAGGAGGGGGGGCAGGGAGCGAGAGAGAGAGAGAGAGGAGGGGGGCGGGGAGCGAGAGAGAGAGAGAGAGAGGAGGGGGGCAGGGAGCGAGAGAGAGAGAGAGAGAGGAGGGGGGCAGGGAGCGAGAGAGAGAGAGAGAGGAGGGGGGCAGGGAGCGAGAGAGAGAGAGAGAGGAGGGGGGCAGGGAGCGAGAGAGAGAGAGGAGGGGGGCAGGGAGCGAGAGAGAGAGAGAGAGAGGAGGGGGGCAGGGAGCGAGAGAGAGAGAGAGAGAGGAGGGGGGCAGGGAGCGAGAGAGAGAGAGAGAGGAGGGGGGCAGGGAGCGAGAGAGAGAGAGAGAGGAGGGGGGCAGGGAGCGAGAGAGAGAGAGAGGAGGGGGGCAGGGAGCGAGAGAGAGAGAGAGAGGAGGGGGGCAGGGAGCGAGAGAGAGAGAGAGGAGGGGGGCAGGGAGCGAGAGAGAGAGAGAGGAGGGGGGCAGGGAGCGAGAGAGAGAGAGAGGAGGGGGGCAGGGAGCGAGAGAGAGAGAGAGGAGGGGGGCAGGGAGCGAGAGAGAGAGAGAGGAGGGGGGGCAGGGAGCGAGAGAGAGAGAGAGGAGGGGGGCAGGGAGCGAGAGAGAGAGAGAGGAGGGGGGCAGGGAGCGAGAGAGAGAGAGAGAGGAGGGGGGCAGGGAGCGAGAGAGAGAGAGAGAGAGAGAGGAGGGGGGCAGGGAGCGAGAGAGAGAGAGAGAGAGAGAGAGGAGGGGGGCAGGGAGCGAGAGAGAGAGAGACAGAGAGAGAGGAGGGGGGCAGGGAGCAAGACAGAGGAGGGGGGCAGGGAGAGAGAGAGAGAGGAGGGGGGCAGGGAGCGAGAGAGAGAGAGAGAGAGAGAGAGAGGAGGGGGGCAGGGAGCGAGAGAGAGAGAGAGAGGAGGGGGGCAGGGAGCGAGAGAGAGAGAGGAGGGGGGCAGGGAGCGAGAGAGAGAGAGAGAGAGGAGGGGGGCAGGGAGCGAGAGAGAGAGAGAGAGAGAGAGAGAGAGAGAGAGGAGGGGGGCAGGGAGCGAGAGAGAGAGAGAGAGAGAGGAGGGGGGCAGGGAGCGAGAGAGAGACAGAGGAGGGGGGCAGGGAGCGAGAGAGAGACAGAGGAGGGGGGCAGGGAGCGAGAGAGAGACAGAGGAGGGGGGCAGGGAGCGAGAGAGAGGAGGGGGGCAGGCAGAGAGAGAGAGGAGGGGGGCAGGCAGAGAGAGAGAGGAGGGGGGGCAGGCAGAGAGAGAGAGGAGGGGGGCAGGCAGAGAGAGAGAGGAGGGAGGCAGAGAGAGAGAGGAGGGAGGCAGAGAGAGAGAGGAGGGAGGCAGAGAGAGAGAGGAGGGGGGCAGGAAGCGAGAGAGAGAGAGAGAGAGAGAGAGAGAGGAGGGGGGCAGGGCCGCGAGAGAGAGAGAGAGAGAGAGGAGGGGGGCAGGGAGCGAGAGAGAGAGAGAGAGGAGGGGGGCAGGGAGCGAGAGAGAGAGAGAGAGAGAGGAGGGGGGCAGGGAGCGAGAGGAGAGAGAGAGAGAGAGAGAGAGAGAGAGAGGAGGGGGGCAGGGAGCGAGAGAGAGCGAGAGAGAGACAGAGGAGGGGGGCAGGGAGCGAGACAGAGGAGGGGGTCAGGGAGAGAGAGAGAGGAGGGGGTCAGGGAGAGAGAGAGAGGAGGGGGTCAGGGAGAGAGAGAGAGGAGGGGGTCAGGGAGAGAGAGAGAGGAGGGAGGCGGAGAGAGAGAGAGGAGGGAGGCGGAGAGAGAGAGAGGAGGGAGGCGGAGAGAGAGAGAGGAGGGAGGCGGAGAGAGAGAGAGGAGGGAGGCAGAGAGAGAGAGGAGGGAGGCAGAGAGAGAGAGGAGGGAGGCAGAGAGAGAGAGGAGGGAGGCAGAGAGAGAGAGGAGGGGGGCAGGGAGCGAGAGAGAGAGAGAGAGAGAGGACGGGGGGCAGGGCGCGAGAGAGAGAGAGAGAGAGAGGAGGGGGGCAGGGCGCGAGAGAGAGAGAGAGAGAGGAGGGGGGCAGGGCGCGAGAGAGAGAGAGAGAGAGAGAGAGGAGGGGGGCAGGGAGCGAGAGAGAGAGAGAGAGAGGAGGGGGGCAGGGAGCGAGAGAGAGAGAGAGAGAGAGAGGAGGGGGGCAGGGAGCGAGAGAGAGCGAGAGAGGAGGGGGGCAGGGAGCGAGAGAGGAGGGGGGCAGGGAGCGAGAGAGGAGGGGGGCAGGGAGCGAGAGAGGAGGGGGGGCAGGGAGCGAGAGAGAGAGAGGAGGGGGGGCAGGGAGCGAGAGAGAGAGAGGAGGGGGGCAGGGAGCGAGAGAGAGAGAGGAGGGGGGCAGGGAGCGAGAGAGAGGAGGGGGGCAGGGAGCGAGAGAGAGGAGGGGGGCAGGGAGCGAGAGAGAGGAGGGGGGCAGGGAGCGAGAGAGAGGAGGGGGGCAGGGAGCGAGAGAGAGGAGGGGGGCAGGGAGCGAGAGAGAGGAGGGGGGCAGGGAGCGAGAGAGAGGAGGGGGGCAGGGAGCGAGAGAGAGGAGGGGGGCAGGGAGCGAGAGAGAGAGAGAGGATGGGGGCAGGGTGCGAGAGAGAGAGAGGAAGGGGGCAGGGTGCGAGAGAGAGAGAGGAGGGGGGCAGGGAGCCGGAGAGCGAGAGAGAGGAGGGGGGCAGGGAGCGAGAGAGAGAGAGAGAGGAGGGGGGCAGGGAGCGAGAGAGAGAGAGAGAGGAGGGGGGGCAGGGAGCGAGAGAGAGAGAGAGAGGAGGGGGGCAGGGAGCGAGAGAGAGAGAGAGAGGAGGGGGGCAGGGAGCGAGAGAGAGAGAGAGAGGAGGGGGGCAGGGAGCGAGAGAGAGAGAGAGAGGAGGGGGGCAGGGAGCGAGAGAGAGAGAGAGAGAGGAGGGGGGCGGGGGAGCGAGAGAGAGAGAGAGGAGGAGGGGGCGGGGAGCGAGAGAGAGAGAGAGGAGGGGGGCGGGGGAGCGAGAGAGAGAGAGAGGAGGGGGGCGGGGAGCGAGAGAGAGAGAGGAGGGGGGGCGGGGAGCGAGAGAGAGAGAGAGGAGGGGGGGCGGGGAGCGAGAGAGAGAGAGAGGAGGGGGGCGGGGAGCGAGAGAGAGAGAGAGAGAGAGGACGGGGGCAGGGCGCGAGAGAGAGAGAGAGAGAGAGAGGAGGGGGGCAGGGCGCGAGAGAGAGAGAGAGAGAGAGAGGAGGGGGGCAGGGCGCGAGAGAGAGAGAGAGAGAGGAGGGGGGCAGGGCGCGAGAGAGAGAGAGAGAGAGAGAGAGAGGAGGGGGGGCAGGGAGCGAGAGAGAGAGAGAGAGAGAGGAGGGGGGCAGGGAGCGAGAGAGAGAGAGAGAGAGAGAGAGAGGAGGGGGGCAGGGAGCGAGAGAGGAGGGGGGCAGGGAGCGAGAGAGGAGGGGGGCAGGGAGCGAGAGAGGAGGGGGGCAGGGAGCGAGAGAGAGAGAGAGAGGAGGGGGGCAGGGAGCGAGAGAGAGAGAGAGAGGAGGGGGGCAGGGAGCGAGAGAGAGGAGGGGGGCAGGGAGCGAGAGAGAGGAGGGGGGCAGGGAGCGAGAGAGAGGAGGGGGGCAGGGAGCGAGAGAGAGGAGGGGGGCAGGGAGCGAGAGAGAGAGAGAGGAGGGGGGCAGGGAGCGAGAGAGAGAGAGAGGAGGGGGGCAGGGAGCGAGAGAGAGAGAGAGGAGGGGGGCAGGGAGCGAGAGAGAGAGAGAGAGAGAGGAGGGGGGCAGGGAGCGAGAGAGAGAGAGAGGAGGGGGGCAGGGAGCGAGAGAGAGAGAGAGAGGAGGGGGGCAGGGAGCGAGAGAGAGAGAGAGGAGGGGGGCAGGGAGCGAGAGAGAGAGAGAGGAGGGGGGCAGGGAGCGAGAGAGAGAGAGAGGAGGGGGGCAGGGAGCGAGAGAGAGAGAGAGGAGGGGGGCAGGGAGCGAGAGAGAGAGAGAGGAGGGGGGCAGGGAGCGAGAGAGAGAGAGAGAGGAGGGGGGCAGGGAGAGAGAGAGAGAGAGAGAGGAGGGGGGCAGGGATCGAGAGAGAGAGAGAGAGAGAGAGAGACAGGAGGGGGGCAGGGAGCGAGAGAGAGAGAGAGAGAGGAGGGGGGCAGGGAGCGAGAGAGAGAGAGACAGAGAGAGAGGAGGGGGGCAGGGAGCAAGACAGAGGAGGGGGGCAGGGAGAGAGAGAGAGAGGAGGGGGGCAGGGAGCGAGAGAGAGAGAGAGAGAGAGAGAGAGAGAGAGGAGGGGGGCAGGGAGCGAGAGAGAGAGAGAGAGAGGAGGGGGGCAGGGAGCGAGAGAGAGAGAGGAGGGGGGCAGGGAGCGAGAGAGAGAGAGAGAGAGGAGGGGGGCAGGGAACAAGAGAGAGAGAGAGAGAGAGAGAGAGAGAGGAGGGGGGCAGGGAGCGAGAGAGAGAGAGAGAGAGAGGAGGGGGGCAGGGAGCGAGAGAGAGAGAGAGGAGGGGGGCAGGGAGCGAGAGAGAGAGAGAGAGAGAGAGGAGGGGGGCAGGGAGCGAGAGAGAGAGAGAGAGAGAGAGAGAGGAGGGGGGCAGGGAGCGAGAGAGAGAGAGACAGAGAGAGAGGAGGGGGGCAGGGAGCAAGACAGAGGAGGGGGGCAGGGAGAGAGAGAGAGAGGAGGGGGGCAGGGAGCGAGAGAGAGAGAGAGAGAGAGAGAGAGGAGGGGGGCAGGGAGCGAGAGAGAGAGAGAGAGAGGAGGGGGGCAGGGAGCGAGAGAGAGAGAGGAGGGGGGCAGGGAGCGAGAGAGAGAGAGAGAGAGGAGGGGGGGCAGGGAGCGAGAGAGAGAGAGAGAGAGAGAGAGAGAGAGGAGGGGGGCAGGGAGCGAGAGAGAGAGAGAGAGAGAGAGAGGAGGGGGGCAGGGAGCGAGAGAGAGAGAGAGGAGGGGGGCAGGGAGCGAGAGAGAGAGAGGAGGGGGGCAGGGAGCGAGAGAGAGAGAGAGGAGGGGGGCAGGGAGCGAGAGAGAGAGAGAGAGGAGGGGGGCAGGGAGCGAGAGAGAGAGAGAGAGGAGGGGGCAGGGAGCGAGAGAGAGAGAGAGGAGGGGGGCAGGGAGCGAGAGAGAGAGAGAGAGAGGAGGGGGGCAGGGAGCGAGAGAGAGAGAGAGGAGGGGGGCAGGGAGCGAGAGAGAGAGAGAGGAGGGGGGCAGGGAGCGAGAGAGAGAGAGAGAGCAGGGGGCAGGGAGCGAGAGAGAGAGAGAGGAGGGGGGCAGGGAGCGAGAGAGAGAGAGAGGAGGGGGGCAGGGAGCGAGAGAGAGAGAGAGGAGGGGGGCAGGGAGCGAGAGAGAGAGAGAGGAGGGGGGCAGGGAGCGAGAGAGAGAGAGAGAGGAGGGGGGCAGGGAGCGAGAGAGAGAGAGAGAGGAGGGGGGGCAGGGGAGCGAGAGAGAGAGAGAGGAGGGGGGCAGGGAGCGAGAGAGAGAGAGAGGAGGGGGGCAGGGAGCGAGAGAGAGAGAGAGGAGGGGGGCAGGGAGCGAGAGAGAGAGAGAGGAGGGGGGCAGGGAGCGAGAGAGAGAGAGAGGAGGGGGGCAGGGAGCGAGAGAGAGAGAGAGGAGGGGGGGCAGGGAGCGAGAGAGAGAGAGAGGAGGGGGGCAGGGAGCGAGAGAGAGAGAGAGGAGGGGGGCAGGGAGCGAGAGAGAGAGAGAGGAGGGGGGCAGGGAGCGAGAGAGAGAGAGAGGAGGGGGGCAGGGAGCGAGAGAGAGAGAGAGGAGGGGGGCAGGGAGCGAGAGAGAGAGAGAGGAGGGGGGCAGGGAGCGAGAGAGAGAGAGAGGAGGGGGGCAGGGGAGCGAGAGAGAGAGAGAGGAGGGGGGCAGGGAGCGAGAGAGAGAGAGAGGAGGGGGGCAGGGAGCGAGAGAGAGAGAGAGGAGGGGGGCAGGGAGCGAGAGAGAGAGAGAGGAGGGGGGGCAGGGAGCGAGAGAGAGAGAGAGAGAGGAGGGGGGCAGGGAGCGAGAGAGAGAGAGAGAGGAGGGGGGCAGGGAGCGAGAGAGAGAGAGAGAGAGGAGGGGGGCAGGGAGCGAGAGAGAGAGAGAGAGGAGGGGGGCAGGGAGCGAGAGAGAGAGAGAGGAGGGGGGCAGGGAGCGAGAGAGAGAGAGAGGAGGGGGGCAGGGAGCGAGAGAGAGAGAGAGGAGGGGGGCAGGGAGCGAGAGAGAGAGAGAGGAGGGGGGCAGGGAGCGAGAGAGAGAGAGGAGGGGGGCAGGGAGCGAGAGAGAGAGAGAGAGGAGGGGGGCAGGGAGAGAGAGAGAGAGAGAGAGGAGGGGGGCAGGGAGCGAGAGAGAGAGAGAGAGGAGGGGGGCAGGGAGCGAGAGAGAGAGAGAGAGAGAGAGGAGGGGGGCAGGGAGCGAGAGAGAGAGAGAGAGAGAGAGAGAGGAGGGGGGCAGGGAGCGAGAGAGAGAGAGACAGAGAGAGAGGAGGGGGGCAGGGAGCAAGACAGAGGAGGGGGGCAGAGAGAGAGAGAGGAGGGGGGCAGGGAGCGAGAGAGAGAGAGAGAGAGAGAGAGAGAGAGGAGGGGGGCAGGGAGCGAGAGAGAGAGAGAGAGAGGAGGGGGGCAGGGAGCGAGAGAGAGAGAGGAGGGGGGCAGGGAGCGAGAGAGAGAGAGAGAGAGGAGGGGGGCAGGGAGCGAGAGAGAGAGAGAGAGAGGAGGGGGGCAGGGAGCGAGAGAGAGAGAGAGAGAGGAGGGGGGCAGGGAGCGAGAGAGAGACAGAGGAGGGGGGCAGGGAGCGAGAGAGAGGAGGGGGGCAGGGAGCGAGAGAGAGGAGGGGGGCAGGGAGCGGAGAGAGAGGAGGGGGGGCAGGCAGAGAGAGAGAGGAGGGGGGCAGGCAGAGAGAGAGAGGAGGGGGGCAGGCAGAGAGAGAGAGGAGGGGGGCAGGCAGAGAGAGAGAGGAGGGGGCAGGCAGAGAGAGAGAGGAGGGGGGCAGGCAGAGAGAGAGAGGAGGGAGGCAGAGAGAGAGAGGAGGGAGGCAGAGAGAGAGAGGAGGGAGGCAGAGAGAGAGAGGAGGGAGGCAGAGAGAGAGAGGAGGCAGGCAGAGAGAGAGAGGAGGGGGGCAGGCAGAGAGAGAGAGGAGGGGGGCAGGCAGAGAGAGAGAGGAGGGAGGCAGAGAGAGAGAGGAGCGAGAGGAGAGAGAGAGAGGAGGGGGGCAGGGAGCGAGAGAGAGAGAGAGAGGAGGGGGGGCAGGGCGCGAGAGAGAGAGAGAGAGAGAGGAGGGGGGCAGGGAGCGAGAGAGAGAGAGAGAGAGAGAGAGAGGAGGGGGGCAGGGAGCGAGAGAGAGAGAGAGAGAGAGAGGAGGGGGGCAGGGAGCGAGAGAGAGAGAGAGAGAGGAGGGGGGCAGGGAGCGAGAGAGAGCGAGAGAGAGACAGAGGAGGGGGGCAGGGAGCGAGACAGAGGAGGGGGTCAGGGAGAGAGACAGAGGAGGGGGGCAGGGAGAGAGAGAGAGGAGGGAGGCGGAGAGAGAGAGAGGAGGGAGGCGGAGAGAGAGAGAGGAGGGAGGCAGGAGAGAGAGAGAGGAGGGAGGCGGAGAGAGAGAGAGGAGGGAGGCGGAGAGAGAGAGAGGAGGGAGGCGGAGAGAGAGAGAGGAGGGAGGCAGAGAGAGAGAGGAGGGAGGCAGAGAGAGAGAGGAGGGAGGCAGAGAGAGAGAGAGGAGGGGGGCAGGGAGCGAGAGAGAGAGAGAGAGAGAGAGAGAGGAGGGGGGCAGGGCGCGAGAGAGAGAGAGAGAGGAGGGGGGCAGGGAGCGAGAGAGAGAGAGAGAGAGAGGAGGGGGGCAGGGAGCGAGAGAGAGAGAGAGAGAGAGGAGGGGGGGGCAGGGCGCGAGAGAGAGAGAGAGAGAGAGGAGGGGGGCAGGGCGCGAGAGAGAGAAAGAGGAGGGGGGCAGGGCGCGAGAGAGAGAGAGAGAGAGAGAGAGGAGGGGGGCAGGGAGCGAGAGAGAGAGAGAGAGAGAGGAGGGGGGCAGGGAGCGAGAGAGAGAGAGAGAGAGAGAGGAGGGGGGCAGGGAGCGAGAGAGAGCGAGAGAGGAGGGGGGGCAGGGAGCGAGAGAGGAGGGGGGCAGGGAGCGAGAGAGGAGGGGGGCAGGGAGCGAGAGAGGAGGGGGCAGGAGCGAGAGAGAGAGAGAGGAGGGGGGCAGGGAGCGAGAGAGAGAGAGAGGAGGGGGGCAGGGAGCGAGAGAGAGAGAGAGGAGGGGGGCAGGGAGCGAGAGAGAGAGAGAGAGAGAGAGAGGAGGGGGGCAGGGAGCGAGAGAGAGAGAGAGAGAGAGAGAGAGAGGAGGGGGGCAGGGAGCGAGAGAGAGAGAGGAGGGGGGCAGGGAGCGAGAGAGAGAGAGACAGAGAGAGAGGAGGGGGGCAGGGAGCGAGAGCGAGACAGAGGAGGGGGGCAGGGAGCAAGACAGAGGAGGGGGGCAGGGAGAGAGAGAGAGGAGGGGGGCAGGGAGCGAGAGAGAGAGGAGGGGGGCAGGGAGCGAGAGAGAGAGAGAGAGAGAGAGAGGAGGGGGGCAGGGAGCGAGAGAGAGAGAGAGGAGGGGGGCAGGGAGCGAGAGAGAGAGAGAGGAGGGGGGCAGGGAGCGAGAGAGAGAGAGAGGAGGGGGGCAGGGAGCGAGAGAGAGGGAGAGGAGGGGGCAGGGAGCGAGAGAGAGGGAGAGGAGGGGGGCAGGGAGCGAGAGAGAGAGGAGGGGGGCAGGGAGCGAGAGAGAGAGAGAGGAGGGGGGCAGGGAGCGAGCGAGGAGAGAGAGGAGGGGGGCAGGGAGCGAGAGAGAGAGGAGGGGGGCAGGGAGCGAGAGAGAGAGAGAGGAGGGGGGGCAGGGAGCGAGAGAGAGAGAGAGGAGGGGGGCAGGGAGCGAGGAGAGAGAGAGGAGGGGGGAAGGGAGCGAGAGAGAGAGAGAGAGGAGGGGGGCAGGGAGCGAGAGAGAGAGAGAGAGGAGGGGGGCAGGGAGCGAGAGAGAGAGAGAGAGAGAGAGAGGAGGGGGGCAGGGAGCGAGAGAGAGAGAGAGAGAGGAGGGGGGCAGGGAGCGAGAGAGAGAGAGAGAGAGGAGGGGGCGGGGAGCGAGAGAGAGAGAGAGGAGGGGGGCGGGGAGCGAGAGAGAGAGAGAGGAGGGGGGCGGGGAGCGAGAGAGAGAGAGAGGAGGGGGGCGGGGAGCGAGAGAGAGAGAGAGGAGGGGGGCGGGGAGCGAGAGAGAGAGAGAGGAGGGGGGCGGGGAGCGAGAGAGAGAGAGAGGAGGGGGGCGGGGAGCGAGAGGAGAGAGAGAGGAGGGGGGCGGGGAGCGAGAGAGAGAGAGAGAGGAGGGGGGCGGGGAGCGAGAGAGAGAGAGAGGAGGGGGGCGGGGAGCGAGAGAGAGAGAGAGGAGGGGGGCGGGGAGCGAGAGAGAGAGAGAGGAGGGGGGCGGGGAGCGAGAGAGAGAGAGAGGAGGGGGGCGGGGAGCGAGAGAGAGAGAGAGGAGGGGGGCGGGGAGCGAGAGAGAGAGAGAGGAGGGGGGCGGGGAGCGAGAGAGAGAGAGAGGAGGGGGGGCGGGGAGCGAGAGAGAGAGAGAGGAGGGGGGCGGGGAGCGAGAGAGAGAGAGAGGAGGGGGGCGGGGGAGCGAGAGAGAGAGAGAGGAGGGGGGCGGGGAGCGAGAGAGAGAGAGAGGAGGGGGGCGGGGAGCGAGAGAGAGAGAGAGGAGGGGGGCGGGGAGCGAGAGAGAGAGAGAGGAGGGGGGCGGGGAGCGAGAGAGAGAGAGAGGAGGGGGGCGGGGAGCGAGAGAGAGAGAGAGGAGGGGGGCGGGGGAGCGAGAGAGAGAGAGAGGAGGGGGGCGGGGAGCGAGAGAGAGAGAGAGGAGGGGGGGCGGGGAGCGAGAGAGAGAGAGAGGAGGGGGGCGGGGAGCGAGAGAGAGAGAGAGGAGGGGGGCGGGGAGCGAGAGAGAGAGAGAGAGGAGGAGGGGGGCGGGGAGCGAGAGAGAGAGAGAGAGAGAGGAGGGGGGGCAGGGAGCGAGAGAGAGAGAGACAGAGAGAGAGGAGGGGGGCAGGGAGCGAGAGCGAGACAGAGGAGGGGGCAGGGAGAGAGAGAGAGGAGGGGGGCAGGGAGCGAGAGAGAGAGAGAGAGAGAGGAGGGGGGCAGGGAGCGAGAGAGAGAGAGAGAGGAGGGGGGCAGGGAGCGAGGAGAGAGAGAGAGAGAGAGAGGAGGGGGGGCAGGGAGCGAGAGAGAGAGAGGAGGGGGGCAGGGAGCGAGAGAGAGAGAGGAGGGGGGCAGGGAGCGAGAGAGAGAGAGGAGGGGGGGCAGGGAGCGAGAGAGAGAGAGAGAGAGAGGAGGGGGGCAGGGAGCCGAGAGAGAGAGAGAGGAGGGGGGCAGGGAGCGAGAGAGAGACAGAGGAGGGGGGCAGGGAGCGAGACAGAGGAGGGGGGCAGGGAGCGAGACAGAGGAGGGGGGCAGGGAGCGAGACAGAGGAGGGGGGCAGGGAGAGAGAAAGAGGAGGGGGGCAGGCAGCAGAGAGAGAGAGAGGAGGGGGGCAGGCAGAGAGAGAGAGAGGAGGGGGGCAGGCAGAGAGAGAGAGGAGGGGGGCAGGCAGAGAGAGAGAGGAGGGGGCAGGCAGAGAGAGAGAGGAGGGGGGCAGGCAGAGAGAGAGAGGAGGGGGGCAGGCAGAGAGAGAGAGGAGGGAGGCAGAGAGAGAGAGGAGGGGGGCAGGGAGGCAGAGAGAGAGAGGAGGGGGGCAGGGAGCGAGAGAGAGAGAGGAGGGGGGCAGGGCGCGAGAGAGAGAGAGAGAGGAGGGGGGCAGGGAGCGAGAGAGAGAGAGAGAGAGCGAGAGGAGGGGGGCAGGGAGCGAGAGAGAGAGAGAGAGAGCGAGAGGAGGGGGGCAGGGAGCGAGAGAGAGAGAGAGAGAGAGAGAGGAGGGGGGCAGGGAGCGAGCGAGAGAGAGAGAGAGAGAGAGGAGGGGGGCAGGGAGCGAGGAGAGAGAGAGAGGAGAGAGAGAGAGGAGGGGGGCAGGGAGCGAGAGAGAGTGAGAGAGAGACAGAGGAGGGGGGCAGGGAGCGAGACAGAGGAGGGGGGCAGGGAGAGAGAGAGAGGAGGGGGGCAGGGAGAGAGAGAGAGGAGGGGGGCAGGGAGAGAGAGAGAGGAGGGGGGCGGAGGGAGAGAGAGAGAGGAGGGGGCGGAGAGAGAGAGAGGAGGGAGGCGGAGAGAGAGAGAGGAGGGAGGCGGAGAGAGAGAGAGAGGGAGGCAGAGAGAGAGAGGAGGGAGGCAGAGAGAGAGAGGAGGGAGGCAGAGAGAGAGAGGGAGGGGGGCAGAGAGAGAGAGGAGGGGGGCAGGGAGCGAGAGAGAGAGAGAGAGAGAGAGGAGGGGGGCAGGGCGCGAGAGAGAGAGAGAGAGGAGGGGGCAGGGCGCGAGAGAGAGAGAGAGAGAGGAGGGGGGCAGGGAGCGAGAGAGAGAGAGAGAGAGAGAGAGGAGGGGGGGCAGGGAGCGAGAGAGAGAGAGAGAGAGAGAGAGGAGGGGGGCAGGGAGCGAGAGAGAGAGAGAGAGAGAGAGAGGAGGGGGGCAGGGAGCGAGAGAGGAGGGGGGCAGGGAGCGAGAGAGAGAGAGAGAGGAGGGGGGCAGGGAGCGAGAGAGAGAGAGAGAGGAGGGGGGCAGGGAGCGAGAGAGAGAGAGAGAGGAGGGGGGCAGGGAGCGAGAGAGAGAGAGAGAGGAGGGGGGCAGAGAGAGAGAGAGGAGGGGGGCAGAGAGAGAGAGAGGAGGGGGGCAGGGAGCGAGAGAGAGAGAGAGAGAGGAGGGGGGCAGGGAGCGAGAGAGAGAGAGAGAGAGGAGGGGGGCAGGGGAGCGAGAGAGAGAGAGAGAGGAGGGGGGCAGGGAGCGAGAGAGAGAGAGAGAGGAGGGGGGCAGGGAGCGAGAGAGAGAGAGAGAGGAGGGGGGCAGGGAGCGAGAGAGAGAGAGAGAGGAGGGGGGCAGGGAGCGAGAGAGAGAGAGAGAGGAGGGGGGCAGAGAGAGAGAGAGGAGGGGGGTAGGGAGCGAGAGAGAGAGAGAGAGAGGAGGGGGGGCAGGGAGCGAGAGAGAGAGAGGAGGGGGGCAGGGAGCGAGAGAGAGAGAGAGAGAGAGAGAGAGGAGGGGGGCAGGGAGCGAGAGAGAGAGAGAGAGAGAGGAGGGGGCAGGGAGAGAGAGAGAGAGAGAGAGAGAGGAGGGGGGCAGGGAGCGAGAGAGAGAGAGAGAGAGGAGGGGGGCAGGGAGCGAGAGAGAGAGAGAGAGAGGAGGGGGGCAGGGAGCGAGAGAGAGAGAGAGAGAGAGGAGGGGGGCAGGGAGCGAGAGAGAGAGAGAGAGAGAGAGAGGAGGGGGCAGGGAGCGAGAGAGAGAGGAGGGGGGCAGGGAGCGAGAGAGAGACAGAGGAGGGGGGCAGGGAGCGAGAGAGAGACAGAGGAGGGGGGCAGGGAGCGAGACAGAGGAGGGGGGCAGGGAGCGAGACAGAGGAGGGGGGCAGGGAGGCAGAGAGAGAGAGGAGGGAGGCAGGGAGCGAGAGAGAGAGAGAGAGAGAGGAGGGGGGCAGGGAGCGAGAGAGAGAGAGAGAGAGGAGGGGGGGCAGGGAGCGAGAGAGAGAGAGAGAGAGGAGGGGGGCAGGGAGCGAGAGAGAGAGGAGGGGGGGCAGGGAGCGAGAGAGAGAGAGAGAGAGAGGAGGGGGGCAGGGAGCGAGAGAGAGAGAGAGAGAGAGGAGGGGGGCAGGGAGCGAGAGAGAGAGAGAGAGAGGAGGGGGGCAGGGAGCGAGAGAGAGAGAGAGAGAGAGGAGGGGGGCAGGGAGCGAGAGAGAGAGAGAGGAGGGGGGCAGGGAGCGAGAGAGAGAGAGGAGGGGGGCAGGGAGCGAGAGAGAGAGAGAGAGGAGGGGGGCAGGGAGCGCGAGAGAGAGAGAGAGAGGAGGGGGGCAGGGAGCGAGAGAGAGAGAGAGGAAGGGGGCAGGGAGCGAGAGAGAGAGAGAGAGAGAGGAGGGGGGCAGGGAGCGGGAGAGAGAGAGAGGAGGGGGGCAGGGAGCGAGAGAGAGACAGAGGAGGGGGGCAGGGAGCGAGACAGAGGAGGGGGGCAGGGAGCGAGACAGAGGAGGGGGGCAGGGAGCGAGAGAGAGAGAGAGAGAGAGGAGGGGGGCAGGGAGCGAGAGAGAGAGAGAGAGAGAGGAGGGGGGCAGGGAGCGAGAGAGAGAGAGAGAGGAGGGGGGCAGGGAGCGAGAGAGAGAGAGGAGGGGGGGCAGGGAGCGAGAGAGAGAGAGAGAGGAGGGGGGCAGGGAGCGAGAGAGAGAGAGAGAGGAGGGGGGCAGGGAGCGCGAGAGAGAGAGAGAGAGGAGGGGGGGCAGGGGAGCGAGAGAGAGAGAGAGAGAGAGGAAGGGGGCAGGGGAGCGAGGAGAGAGAGAGAGAGAGAGAGGAGGGGGGCAGGGAGCGAGAGAGAGAGAGGAGGGGGGCAGGGAGCGAGAGAGAGAGAGAGAGAGGAGGGGGGCAGGGAGCGAGAGAGAGAGAGGAGGGGGGCAGGGAGCGCGAGAGAGAGAGGAGGGGGGCAGGGAGCGCGAGAGAGAGAGGAGGGGGGCAGGGAGAGAGAGAGAGAGAGAGGAGGGGGGCAGGGAGCGAGAGAGAGAGAGAGAGAGAGAGAGGAGGGGGGCAGGGAGCGAGAGAGAGAGAGAGAGAGAGAGAGGAGGGGGGCAGGGAGCGAGAGAGAGAGAGAGAGAGGAGGGGGGCAGGGAGCGAGAGAGAGAGAGAGAGAGGAGGGGGGCAGGGAGCGAGAGAGCGAGAGAGGAGGGGGGGCAGGGGAGCGAGAGAGGAGGGGGGCAGGGGAGCGAGAGAGAGAGAGAGGAGGAGGGGGGCAGGGAGCGGGAGAGAGAGAGAGAGGAGGGGGGCAGGGAGCGGGAGAGAGAGAGAGAGAGAGGAGGGGGGCAGGGAGCGGGAGAGAGAGAGGAGGGGGGCAGGGAGCGAGAGAGAGAGGAGGGGGCAGGGAGCGAGAGAGAGGAGGGGGGCAGGGAGCGAGAGAGAGGAGGAGGGCAGGGAGAGAGAGAGAGAGAGGAGGAGGGCAGGGAGCGAGAGAGAGAGAGAGAGAGAGAGGAGGGGGGCAGGGGAGCGAGAGAGAGAGAGAGAGAGAGAGAGAGGAGGGGGGCAGGAGCGAGAGAGAGAGAGGAGGGGGGCAGGGAGCGAGAGAGAGAGAGAGGAGGGGGGCAGGGAGCGAGAGAGAGAGGAGGGGGCAGGGAGCGAGAGAGAGAGAGAGAGAGAGAGAGAGAGGAGGGGGGGCAGGGAGCGAGAGAGAGAGGAGGGGGGCAGGGAGCGAGAGAGAGAGCGAGAGAGAGGAGGGGGGCAGGAGCGAGAGAGAGGAGGGGGGCAGGGAGCGAGAGAGAGGAGGGGGGCAGGGAGCGAGAGAGAGAGAGAGAGAGAGGAGGGGGGCAGGGCGCGAGAGAGAGAGAGAGAGGAGGGGGGCAGGGAGCGAGAGAGAGAGAGAGAGGAGGGGGGCAGGGAGCGAGAGAGAGAGAGAGAGGAGGGGGGGCAGGGAGCGAGAGAGAGAGAGAGAGGAGGGGGCAGGGAGCGAGAGAGAGAGAGAGAGGAGGGGGGCAGGGAGCGAGAGAGAGAGAGAGAGGAGGGGGGCAGGGAGCGAGAGAGAGAGGAGGGGGGGCAGGGAGCGAAGAGAGAGAGAGAGAGAGGAGGGGGGCAGGGAGCGAGAGAGAGAGGAGGGAGGCAGGGAGCAAGAGAGGAGGGGGGCAGGGAGCGAGAGAGAGAGAGAGAGGAAGGGGGCAGGGAGCGAGAGAGAGAGAGAGAGGAAGGGGGCAGGGAGCGAGAGAGAGAGAGAGAGAGCAAGGGGGCAGGGAGAGAGAGAGAGAGAGAGAGGAAGGGGGCAGAGAGAGAGAGAGAGAGGAAGGGGGCAGAGAGAGAGAGAGAGAGGAAGGGGGCAGAGAGAGAGAGGAAGGGGGCAGAGAGAGAGAGAGAGAGAGGAAGGGGGCAGAGAGAGAGAGAGAGAGGAAGGGGGCAGAGAGAGAGAGAGAGAGGAGGGGGGCAGAGAGAGAGAGAGAGAGAGGAGGGGGGCAGGGAGCGAGAGAGAGAGAGGAGGGGGGCAGGGAGCGAGAGCGAGAGAGAGAGAGGAGGGGGGCAGGGAGCGAGAGAGAGAGAGAGAGAGGAGGGGGGCAGGGAGCGAGAGAGAGAGAGAGAGGAGGGGGGCAGGGAGCGAGAGAGAGAGAGAGAGGAGGGGGGCAGGGAGCGAGAGAGAGAGAGAGGAGGGGGGCAGGGAGCGAGAGAGAGAGAGGAGGGGGGCAGGGAGCGCGAGAGAGAGAGGAGGGGGGCAGGGAACGAGAGAGAGAGAGAGAGAGAGAGAGAGAGGAGGGGGGCAGGG
The DNA here is from genome assembly GCF_036365525.1 of Heterodontus francisci. NCBI lineage: Eukaryota > Metazoa > Chordata > Chondrichthyes > Heterodontiformes > Heterodontidae > Heterodontus > Heterodontus francisci. Next base: position 64,274,927 of record NC_090380.1, read on the forward strand.
AGCGAGAGAGAGAGAGAGGGAGGGGGGGCAGGGAGCGAGAGAGAGAAAGAGAGAGAGGGAGGGGGGCAGGGAGCGGGAGAGAGAGAGAGGAGGGGGGGCAGGGAACGGGAGAGAGAGAGAGAGAGGAGGGGGGCAGGGAGCGGGAGAGAGAGAGAGAGGAGGGGGGCAGGGAGCGAGAGAGAGAGAGAGAGGAGGGGGGCAGGGAGCGAGAGAGAGAGAGAGGAGTGGGGCAGGGAGCGAGAGAGAGAGAGAGGAGGGGGGCAGGGAGCGAGAGAGAGAGAGAGGAGGGGGGCAGGGAGCGAGAGAGAGAGAGAGGAGGGGGGCAGGGAGCGAGAGAGAGAGAGAGGAGGGGGGCAGGGAGCGAGAGAGAGAGAGAGGAGGGGGGCAGGGGGAGCGAGAGAGAGAGAGAGAGGAGTGGGGGCAGGGAGCGAGAGAGAGAGAGAGGAGGGGGGGCAGGGAGCGAGAGAGAGAGAGAGGAGGGGGGCAGGGAGCGAGAGAGAGAGAGAGGAGGGGGGCAGGGAGCGAGAGAGAGAGAGAGAGGAGGGGGGCAGGGAGCGAGAGAGAGAGAGGAGGGGGGCAGAGAGAGAGAGAGAGGAGGGGGGCAGGGAGAGAGAGAGAGGAGGGGGGCAGGGAGAGAGAGAGAGGAGGGGGGCAGGGAGAGAGAGAGAGGAGGGGGGCAGGGAGCGAGAGAGAGAGAGAGGAGGGGGGCAGGGAGCGAGAGAGAGAGAGAGAGGAGGGGGGCAGGGAGCGAGAGAGAGAGAGAGGAGGGGGGCAGGGAGCGAGAGAGAGAGAGAGGAGGGGGGCAGGGAGCGAGAGAGAGAGAGAGGAGGGGGGGCAGGGAGCGAGAGAGAGAGAGGAGGGGGGGCAGGGAGCGAGAGAGAGAGAGAGGAGGGGGGCAGGGAGCGAGAGAGAGAGAGAGGAGGGGGGCAGAGAGAGAGAGAGAGAGAGGGAGGGGGGCAGAGAGAGAGAGAGAGAGAGGAGGGGGGCAGGGAGCGAGAGAGAGAGAGGAGGGGGGCAGGGAGCGAGAGCGAGAGAGAGAGAGGAGGGGGGCAGGGAGCGAGAGAGAGAGAGAGAGAGGAGGGGGCAGGGAGCGAGAGAGAGAGAGAGAGAGGAGGGGGGCAGGGAGCGAGAGAGAGAGAGAGAGGAGGGGGGCAGGGAGCGAGAGAGAGAGAGAGAGGAGGGGGCAGGGAGCGAGAGAGAGAGAGAGGAGGGGGGCAGGAGCGAGAGAGAGAGAGGGAGGGGGGGCAGGGAGCGCGAGAGAGAGAGGAGGGGGGCAGGGAACGAGAGAGAGAGAGAGAGAGAGAGAGAGAGGAGGGGGGCAGGGAGCGAGAGAGAGAGAGAGGAGGGGGGGCAGGGAGCGAGAGAGAGAAAGAGAGAGAGGAGGGGGGCAGGGAGCGGGAGAGAGAGAGAGGAGGGGGGCAGGGAACGGGAGAGAGAGAGAGAGAGAGGAGGGGGGGCAGGGAGCGGGAGAGAGAGAGAGAGGAGGGGGGCAGGGAGCGAGAGAGAGAGAGAGAGGAGGGGGGCAGGGAGCGAGAGAGAGAGAGAGGAGTGGGGCAGGGAGCGAGAGAGAGAGAGAGGAGGGGGCAGGGAGCGAGAGAGAGAGAGAGGAGGGGGGCAGGGAGCGAGAGAGAGAGAGAGGAGGGGGGCAGGGAGCGAGAGAGAGAGAGAGGAGGGGGGCAGGGAGCGAGAGAGAGAGAGAGGAGGGGGGGCAGGGAGCGAGAGAGAGAGAGAGAGGGGGGGCAGGGAGCGATGAGAGAGAGAGAGGAGGGGGGCAGGGAGCGAGAGAGAGAGAGAGGAGGGGGGCAGGGAGCGAGAGAGAGAGAGAGGAGGGGGGCAGGAGCGGAGAGAGAGAGGAGGAGGGGGGCAGGAGCGAGAGAGAGAGAGAGGAGGGGGGCAGGGAGCGAGAGAGAGAGAGAGGAGGGGGGCAGGGAGCGAGAGAGAGAGAGAGGAGGGGGGCAGGGAGCGAGAGAGAGAGAGGAGGGTGGCAGGGAGCGAGAGAGAGAGAGAGGAGGGGGGCAGGGAGCGAGAGAGAGAGAGAGGAGGGGGGCAGGGAGCGAGAGAGAGAGAGAGGAGGGGGGCAGGGAGCGAGAGAGAGAGAGAGGAGGGGGGGCAGGGAGCGAGAGAGAGAGAGAGGAGGGGGGCAGGGAGCGAGAGAGAGAGAGAGGAGGGGGGCAGGGAGCGAGAGAGAGAGAGAGGAGGGGGGCAGGGAGCGAGAGAGAGAGAGAGGAGGGGGGCAGGGAGCGAGAGAGAGGGAGGGGGGGCAGGGAGAGAGAGAGAGGAGGAGGGGGGCAGGGAGAGAGAGAGAGAGGAGGGGGGCAGGGAGCGAGAGAGAGAGAGAGGAGGGGGGCAGGGAGCGAGAGAGAGAGAGAGGAGGGGGGCAGGGAGCGAGAGAGAGAGAGAGAGGAGGGGGGCAGGGAGCGAGAGAGAGAGAGAGGAGGGGGGCAGGGAGCGAGAGAGAGAGAGAGGAGGGGGGCAGGGAGCGAGAGAGAGAGAGGAGGGGGGCAGGGAGCGAGAGAGAGAGAGAGGAGGGGGGCAGGGAGCGAGAGAGAGAGAGAGGAGGGGGGCAGGGAGCGAGAGAGAGAGAGAGAGGAGGGGGGCAGGGAGCGAGAGAGAGAGAGAGGAGGGGGGCAGGGAGCGAGAGAGAGAGAGAGGAGGGGGGCAAGGAGCGAGAGAGAGAGAGAGGAGGGGGGCAGGGAGCGAGAGAGAGAGAGAGGAGGGGGGCAGGGAGCGAGAGAGAGAGAGAGGAGGGGGGCAGGGAGCGAGAGAGAGAGAGAGGAGGGGGGCAGGGAGAGAGAGAGAGAGAGGAGGGGGGGCAGGGAGCGAGAGAGAGAGAGAGAGGAGGGGGGCAGGGAGCGAGAGAGAGAGAGAGGAGGGGGGCAGGGAGCGAGAGAGAGAGAGAGGAGGGGGGCAGGGAGCGAGAGAGAGAGAGAGGAGGGGGGCAGGGAGCGAGAGAGAGAGAGAGGAGGGGGGCAGGGAGCGAGAGAGAGAGAGAGGAGGGGGGCAGGGAGCGAGAGAGAGAGAGAGAGGAGGGGGGCAGGGAGCGAGAGAGAGAGAGAGAGGAGGGGGGCAGGGAGCGAGAGAGAGAGAGAGAGGAGGGGGGCAGGGAGCGAGAGAGAGAGAGAGGAGGGGGGCAGGGAGCGAGAGAGAGAGAGAGGAGGGGGGCAGGGAGCGAGAGAGAGAGAGAGGAGGGGGGCAGGGAGCGAGAGAGAGAGAGAGGAGGGGGGCAGGGAGCGAGAGAGAGAGAGAGGAGGGGGGCAGGGAGCGAGAGAGAGAGAGAGGAGGGGGGCAGGGAGCGAGAGAGAGAGAGAGGAGGGGGGCAGGGAGCGAGAGAGAGAGAGAGGAGGGGGGCAGGGAGCGAGAGGGAGAGAGAGAGAGGAGGGGGGCAGGGAGCGAGAGGGAGCGAGAGAGAGAGGAGGGGGGGCAGGGAGCGAGAGAGAGAGGAGGGGGGCAGGGAGCGAGAGAGAGAGAGAGAGAGGAGGGGGGCAGGGAGAGAGAGAGGAGGGGGGCAGGGAGCGGGAGAGAGAGAGAGAGGAGGGGGGCAGGGAGCGAGAGGGAGAGAGAGAGAGGAGGGGGGCAGGGAGCGAGAGGGAGAGAGAGAGAGGAGGGGGGCAGGGAGCGAGAGAGAGAGGAGGGGGGGCAGGGAGCGAGAGAGAGAGAGAGAGAGGAAGGGGGCAGGGAGCGAGACAGAGAGAGAGAGGAGGGGGGCAGGGAGCGAGCGAGAGAGAGAGAGAGAGAGGAGGGGGGCAGGGAGAGAGAGAGAGAGAGAGAGAGGAGGGGGGCAGGGAGCGAGAGAGAGAGAGAGAGAGAGAGGAGGGGGGCAGGGAGCGAGAGAGAGAGAGAGAGAGAGGAGGGGGCAGGGAGAGAGAGAGGAGGGGGGCAGGGAGCGGGAGGGAGAGAGAGAGAGAGGAGGGGGGCAGGGAGCGAGAGGGAGAGAGAGAGAGGAGGGGGGCAGGGAGCGAGAGAGAGAGAGAGGAGGGGGGCAGGAGCGAGAGAGAGAGGAGGGGGCAGGGAGCGAGAGAGAGAGAGAGGAGGGGGGCAGGGAGCGAGAGAGAGAGAGAGGAGGGGGGGCAGGGAGCGAGAGAGAGAGAGAGGAGGGGGGCAGGGAGCGAGAGAGAGAGAGAGGAGGGGGGCAGGGAGCGAGAGAGAGAGGAGAGGAGGGGGGCAGGGAGCGAGAGAGAGAGAGAGGAGGGGGGCAGGGAGCGAGAGAGAGAGAGAGGAGGGGGGCAGGGAGCGAGAGAGAGAGAGAGGAGGGGGGCAGGGAGCGAGAGAGAGAGAGAGGAGGGGGGCAGGGAGCGAGAGAGAGAGAGAGGAGGGGGGCAGGGAGCGAGAGAGAGAGAGAGGAGGGGGGCAGGGAGCGAGAGAGAGAGAGAGGAGGGGGGCAGGGAGCGAGAGAGAGAGAGAGGAGGGGGGCAGGGAGCGAGAGAGAGAGAGAGGAGGGGGGCAGGGAGCGAGAGAGAGAGAGAGGAGGGGGGCAGGGAGCGAGAGAGAGAGAGAGGAGGGGGGCAGGGAGCGAGAGAGAGAGAGAGGAGGGGGGCAGGGAGCGAGAGAGAGAGAGAGGAGGGGGGCAGGGAGCGAGAGAGAGAGAGAGAGGAGGGGGGCAGGGAGCGAGAGAGAGAGAGAGGAGGGGGGCAGGGAGCGAGAGAGAGAGAGAGGAGGGGGGCAGGGAGCGAGAGAGAGAGAGAGGAGGGGGGCAGGGAGCGAGAGAGAGAGAGAGGAGGGGGGCAGGGAGCGAGAGAGAGAGAGAGGAGGGGGGCAGGGAGCGAGAGAGAGAGAGAGGAGGGGGGCAGGGAGCGAGAGAGAGAGAGAGGAGGGGGGCAGGGAGCGAGAGAGAGAGAGAGGAGGGGGGCAGGGAGCGAGAGAGAGAGAGAGGAGGGGGGCAGGGAGCGAGAGAGAGAGAGAGGAGGGGGGCAGGGAGCGAGAGAGAGAGAGAGGAGGGGGGCAGGGAGCGAGAGAGAGAGAGAGGAGGGGGGCAGGGAGCGAGAGAGAGAGAGAGGAGGGGGGCAGGGAGCGAGAGAGAGAGAGAGGAGGGGGGGCAGGGAGCGAGAGAGAGAGAGAGGAGGGGGGCAGGGAGCGAGAGAGAGAGAGAGGAGGGGGGCAGGGAGCGAGAGAGAGAGAGAGGAGGGGGGCAGGGAGCGAGAGAGAGAGAGAGGAGGGGGGCAGGGAGCGAGAGAGAGAGAGAGGAGGGGGGCAGGGAGCGAGAGAGAGAGAGAGAGAGAGAGGAGGGGGGCAGGGAGCGAGAGAGAGAGAGAGAGAGGAGGGGGGCAGGGAGCGAGAGAGAGAGAGAGAGAGAGGAGGGGGGCAGGGAGCGAGAGAGAGAGAGAGAGAGGAGGGGGGCAGGGAGCGAGAGAGAGAGAGAGAGAGAGGAGGGGGGCAGGGAGCGAGAGAGAGAGAGAGAGAGGAGGGGGGCAGGGAGCGAGAGAGAGAGAGAGAGAGAGGAGGGGGGCAGGGAGCGAGAGAGAGAGAGAGAGAGGAGGGGGGCAGGGAGCGAGAGAGAGAGAGAGAGAGGAGGGGGGCAGGGAGCGAGAGAGAGAGAGAGAGAGGAGGGGGGCAGGGAGAGAGAGAGAGAGAGAGAGGAGGGGGGCAGGGAGCGAGAGAGAGAGAGAGAGAGAGAGGAGGGGGGCAGGGAGAGAGAGAGAGGAGGGGGGCAGGGAGCGGGAGAGAGAGAGAGAGGAGGGGGGCAGGGAGCGAGAGGGAGAGAGAGAGAGGAGGGGGGCAGGGAGCGAGAGAGAGAGAGAGAGGAGGGGGGCAGGGAGCGAGAGTGAGAGAGAGGAGGGGGGCAGGGGAGTGAGAGAGAGGAGGGGGGCAGGGAGCGAGAGAGAGAGAGAGAGAGAGAGGAGGGGGGCAGGGAGCGAGAGAGAGAGAGAGAGAGAGGAGGGGGGCAGGGAGCGAGAGAGAGAGAGAGAGAGAGGAGGGGGGCAGGGAGAGAGAGAGAGAGAGAGAGAGGAGGGGGGCAGGGAGCGAGAGAGAGAGAGAGAGAGAGGAGGGGGGCAGGGAGCGAGAGAGAGAGAGAGGAGGGGGGCAGGGAGCGCGAGGAGAGAGAGGAGGGGGGGCAGGGAGCGAGAGAGAGAGAGAGGAGGGGGGCAGGGAGCGGGAGAGAGAGAGAGAGGAGGGGGGCAGGGAGCGAGAGGGAGAGAGAGAGAGGAGGGGGGCAGGGAGCGAGAGAGAGAGAGAGGAGGGGGGCAGGGAGCGAGAGAGAGAGAGAGGAGGGGGGCAGGGAGCGAGAGAGAGAGAGAGGAGGGGGGCAGGGAGCGAGAGAGAGAGAGAGGAGGGGGGCAGGGAGCGAGAGAGAGAGAGAGAGAGAGGAGGGGGGCAGGGAGCGAGAGAGAGAGAGAGAGAGAGAGAGGAGGGGGGCAGGGAGAGAGAGAGAGAGAGAGAGAGATAGAGGAGGGGGGCAGGGAGCGAGAGAGAGAGAGAGAGAGAGGAGGGGGGCAGGGAGCGAGAGAGAGAGAGAGGAGGGGGGCAGGGAGCGAGAGAGAGAGAGAGGAGGGGGGCAGGGAGCGCGAGAGAGAGAGGAGGGGGGCAGGGAGCGCGGAGAGAGAGAGGAGGGGGGCAGGGAGCGAGAGAGAGAGAGGAGGGGGGCAGGGAGCGAGCGAGAGAGAGAGAGGGAGGAGGGGGGCAGGGAGCGAGAGAGAGAGAGAGAGAGAGGAGGGGGGCAGGGAGAGAGAGAGGAGGGGGGCAGGGAGCGAGAGGGAGAGAGAGAGAGGAGGGGGGCAGGGAGCGAGAGGGAGAGAGAGAGAGGAGGGGGGCAGGGAGCGAGAGGGAGAGAGAGAGGAGGGGGGCAGGGAGCGAGAGAGAGGAGGGGGCAGGGAGCGAGAGAGAGAGGAGGGGGGCAGGGAGCGAGAGAGAGAGAGGAGAGGAGGGGGGCAGGGAGCGAGAGAGAGAGAGAGAGAGGAGGGGGCAGGGAGCGAGAGAGAGAGAGAGAGGAGGGGGGCAGGGAGAGAGAGAGAGAGAGAGAGGAGGGGGGCAGGGAGCGAGAGAGAGAGAGAGAGGAGGGGGGCAGGGAGCGAGAGAGAGAGAGGAGGGGGGCAGGGAGCGAGAGAGAGAGAGAGAGAGGGGGGGCAGGGAGCGAGAGAGAGAGAGAGAGGAGGGGGGCAGGGAGCGAGGAGAGAGAGGAGGGGGGCAGGGAGCGAGAGAGAGAGAGAGGAGGGGGGCAGGGAGCGCGAGAGAGAGAGGAGGGGGGCAGGGAGCGCGAGAGAGAGAGGAGGGGGGCAGGGAGCGAGCGAGAGAGAGAGAGAGAGGAGGGGGGGGCAGGAGCGAGAGAGAGAGAGAGAGAGGAGGGGGCAGGGAGCGAGAGAGAGAGGAGGAGGGCAGGAGAGAGAGAGAGAGAGAGAGAGGAGGGGGGCAGGAGAGAGAGAGAGAGAGGGAGGGGGGCAGGGAGCGAGAGAGAGAGAGGAGGGGGGGGCAGGGAGCGAGAGAGAGAGAGAGAGGAGGGGGGCAGGGAGCGAGAGAGAGAGAGAGAGAGGGGGGCAGGGAGCGAGAGAGAGAGAGAGAGAGGAGGGGGGCAGGGAGCGAGAGAGAGAGAGGGAGGGGGCAGGGAGCGAGAGAGAGAGAGAGAGGAGGGGGGCAGGGAGCGAGAGAGAGAGAGAGGAGGGGGGCAGGGAGCGCGAAGAGAGAGAGGAGGGGGGGCAGGGAGCGAGAGAGAGAGAGAGGAGGAGGGGGCAGGGAGCGAGCGAGAGAGAGAGAGAGAGGAGGGGGGCAGGGAGCGAGAGAGGAGGGGGGCAGGGAGCGGGAGAGAGAGAGAGAGAGGAGGGGGGA